>NC_042616.1:31103127-31244438 GCF_901001135.1 Rhinatrema bivittatum | reverse complement strand
ATGTGGAGGGGGCCTTTATGGGTTGCTCTGGTGGGGCGGAAGGAGGGTGTGAAATGGAGGGGCTCGTCGAGCCAGCTAGAGTTGTGTTTGTAGATGGATTTGTGTACAATGGTGAGGGGTTTGTAGAGGATGCGTGAAGGGATCGGGAGCCAATGGAGATCTTTAAGGATGGGGGTTATGTGGTCAGATTTGTGGGCATTTGTGATGATTCTAGCATCAGCACTTGGAGTGGTTTTATAGTGGAGTAGGGGAGGCCTAGAAAGAGGGAGCTGCATTAGTGCAATTTGGATGAGAGGGTCCCATGTGTGACGGTGCGGAGATCGTGGGGATAGAGTAAGGGGCTGAGTTTTTTCATAACATTGAGCTTATAGAAGCCTTCCTTTAGGACATTATTGATTTGGCTTTTTTAAGTTTAATTGCTGCTCACTCAGGACTCCGAGGTCTCGTAGGAAGGGCTGGGAGGAAACAGAGCTGAAAGCTGGGTCACTTGCAAGTGAGGGCTTGGGACTTTGGTGCTTGGATATGCAGAGCAGGTCAGTCTTGGTGGAATGGAGGGCGAGGTGGAGATTTGTGAGGAGGGAGGTTATGGAAGCGAGACATTTCTCCCAGAAGTTTAGTGATTGGGAGATAGATTCTTGTATCGGGATGAGGATTTGTACATCATCAGCGTAGATGTAGAATTTGAGGCCGAGGTCAGATAGGAGCTGGCAGAGGGGCAAGAGGTGAATATTAACCAGGGTGGAGGAGAGGGATGAGCCTTGGGGAACTCCTTGGGTGAGGCAGAAATGTGTAGATTCGGAATTGCCTATTTTGACAGAGAATTGTCTATTGGCCAGGTAGGATTTAAACCGAAGGACGGCTGCGCCAGAAATGCAATATCAGAGAAGTGGGAGAGGATACTTCACAGTATTACCCCCATTCTTGGATTAGTTTTACTGCTGGTGGAATGAATGATCCATGAAATGTCTGTCTCTCGCCCCTGATCCTCTCTGTACTGCATTTTTTCTCTGTCTGAGCTCAGCCTCTCCCTGACCTGTAACTCCAGGTCTGCACAGCCCAGGCTCTCTGCTCACAACACAGTGCAGTGATGATGTCAGCGAGAGGAAAGCAGAAATCTGATCTTGTTAGCAGGACCTGAGCTTTCTGATTAATGGTGGTGCAGTCAGACATTAACCTGAGGGGGGATCTTAGTTACTGATGGTTCTTCAGCAATCCTAGATGTGCGCAGCTCTCCAGCCCATCTGCTGTCAGATTAAAGAAACAAATCTCTGGAATACTGAAGACTCACTGGCCTGGAGGATTGTTTTACTTCCAAAATATTTAATAATATCCTATAAATAAAGCTTCCAGAGCTTCTCCACATCCCTGCATCATACGGATTTATTCTCTTGTGAGTGCCTCTTCCACCCGCAAACCGGATTTCCAGTTACCTATGGGCAAGGAGCCTGTCCACAAACTACTTCCCAAATCTGCTCACTTTGAGCCTCACACCAGGACCACTTATCCAGACCAGACGTGGCCAACCTTTCACGCACCAAGACTCGTGGAATCCGAATTTACCAAAGATCCTCAGCAAAGGGGGTCCCAATGAGTGCCCCTCATCCATTTCAGACTTTTCCTCAGTTATACCAGTCTCTCTCTCTGCAGTCCCAGCAGAGCACCTCCAACCCCCACAATAACAATAGCGGGAGCTCAGCCCTCACTCTCTCTCTCTTTCCCCTCCAGTTCCCTCTTTGGCTCTCTCTCTCCTACACCCTCCTCTCTGGATCTCACATGCAACCCTTGCTTCACCCCTCCTAGCCTCACCCCTCCTACCATTTCCAGCTTTTTAACCCTCCCCCTTCCCAATTTTACCTCTGGTTCTCTCTCACTCCTCCACCCCATCATACATCTGATTCTCATTCTCTCCCTCCCCATCACTACTTCTGGTTCTGTTGTTACCCTCCCTCTCCCCCTTCTTTACCTATGACTTTGTCACCCATCTTCACCATCCTCCTCCTGCTGTTGCTTCCGGCTCCTTTCAGGCCTGGAGAAGCTACCCCCGAACCTAATAGCGCCCGCAACATGCAAATGCATGTTGATGGCCCTATTAGTTATTCCCGCACGATTCAGAAAACAAAATGTGCAGCCAAGCTGCACATTTTGCTTTCAGAAATTAGCGCCTACCCAAAGGTAGGCGCTAATTTCTCCAGGCACCCTCCGATTTAATATCATGGTGATATTAAGTCGGAGGTCCCGAAAGTTAAAAGCAGTTAAAAAAAAAAAATTTGAAATCGGCCCGCGGCTTGAAAACCGGACGCTCAATTTTGCCGGCGTCTGGTTTCCGAACCCGTGGCTGTCAGGGGGTTTGAGAACTGACACCGGCAAAATTGAGCGTCGGCTGTCAAAGCTGCTGACAGCCACCGCTCCTGTCCAAAAAGAGGCGCTAGGGACGCGCTAGTGTCCCTAGCGCCTCTTTTTGCCACGGGCCCTCATTTGAATAGTTAATTTAAAAATATTTCTGTCCCGCACTATCAAAATAGAGAACCCGCTGACAGCCATGGGTTCAGAAAACGGACACCGGCAAAGTTGAGAGTCCGTTTTCCAACCTGCGACCAGATTTTTTTAAATTTTTATTTATTTATTTATTTATTTATTTATTTATTTACTAGCTGTTAAGCCCGTAACAACGGGCAACATTTAAAAAAAAATTTTCGGTCCATTTCCTTCCCACACGCTCCCCCTCATTCTCCCCCCCCCCTCCCTCTCACCTCCCCCCTCTAGTCTCCCTCCCCTCACCTCACTCTCTCCTCCCTCCCTCTATTCTCCCTCCCTCTCACCTTCCCCCCTCTGCTCACCCTATCCTCCCACCCCCTCTGCTCACACTGTCCTCCCTCCCCTCACTGCTCACTCTCCCCCTCCCCCTCACTCTCTCCTCCCTCCTCCCCTCACCCTCTCCTCCCTCCTCCCCTCCGCTCACCCTCTCCTCCCACCCCCTCTCCTCCCTCCTCCCCTCCCCCACTCTCTCCTCCCTCCTCCCCTCCCCTCACTCTCCTCCCCCACTCTCTCCTCCCTCCTCCCCTCCCTCACTCTCTCCTCCCTCCTCCCCTCAGCTCCGCTCACTCTCTCCTCCCTCCCCTCACTCACTCCCCCTCTTTCAATCCCCTCCCCTTTCAGCTCATCCATAACCGGCAGACGTGGGGTGTCCCTCCCTCGCGTCGTCGTCGTCGTGGTCACCGCCGCTCCTGCTTGTCGCCGCCGCTGTTACTGCTCCTCCCGCTCCTGCTCCTCGCTGCCGCCGCTCCTGCTCATCCTCATCGTCACTGCCGCTTCTGTTCCTGGACCCAGCGCCATTTATTTTTTTTTTTTGGGCACGCTGCGCTCTGACTGACGTGCTCGCCCGCGCATGCGCGGTAGAGTTGCTCTCTACTGCGCATTTGCGACACGTCGGTCAGGGCTCCCTTATCTAGTAGATTTATTTAATTCTTGGGGCCTCCAACTTAATATCGCTAAGATATTAAGTCGGAGGGGGTACAGAAAAGCATTTTTTTTCTGCTTTTTTGTATACTTGCCTGCTGCCGTTTGAAATTAATTCCTGCCTTTGGGCAGGCGTTAATTTCTGAGAGTAAAATGTGCGGCTTGGCTGCACATTTTATTTTCTGTATCGCTGGTATTAACTAGTAGGCTCATCACATGCATTTGTATGTGATGAGCGCTATTAGTTTCGGGGGGGGGGGAGGGATGGCAGTGTCAAAAACACGCGGCCAAACGGGGGCTGAGCACACCGTTCTGTATCGGCCTATAAGAGTAGAACATTGGGTATCCCAGAGCCTGGCAGAACTGAGCCAAAATAGCTACAATATAAATTTCACACTTTTCCTAAATAACTTAGGAGTAGAGCGCACCCTGCATCAGGGGTGAGAAAATTGAGCTGCAGTTGTGATTAGAGCTTGGGTGGAGAATTACATATAAGATTAGTGACAGGAGGTCAGGATAAGCTCCTGAAGAGTGCCCTATTTGTCTCTAAGGAGCCTCTCATATGGACATTTTTATTTTTGGCCTACCATATAAGCCACCATATAATGGTCATTTAAAACTCGGTGTAAATTTCTGCAGTGGGCATACTGTGGATGACATGGACATTTTAGCACGTACAATAACCAGAGAAAGTAGGCCCCGGGTCCTTTCCAGCATTTGGGCCTTTTAGAAAATTTTGCAACATTTAAAAAGGCAGAGCTTGTAACCGTCTCAGTTGCAGAGCTAGCAAGGCAAACAGAAGCCTGTTGGAACTCGGCAAGAATCACCGGGAATGAGGACTTGATTGAAGGCCAGCCCAAAAGGCTCAGATTTGCCAGATATCCATCATATGTATTTTAAGAGAGGAAACAAGCGGGGGAGCTTCTGAATAAGAGGGGAGGTCTCCTATTCAGAAGCTTCTTCCAGCCCCCAATCACACGGGAGAAGAGGCATGTGATGAGCCATTGGGGTCTCTCTTTTGACCCCCCTATAACCCAGATGCCCTGACATTTTAAGGGTGTGGATTTATGCTCAGATCCAGCCAATGAGATGAAGGACATGCAGCCTCGCTCCTTGATTGCAGAAGACGGCACCATAAAAAGAGTGCGGCCGGAGCCTAAAAATATTGGCGAACACTCGGCCCCCCGACGTATCCCGGCGATGCAAGGCATCAGCCCCAATGCAGACACACTCAGGCAGATGACCAGGCCTTGGGTGTACGAGCAGACAGCCAGATCCAGCCCATAGCAGATGGAAGATTAAAATCCCCTAGCAGCCCCTTAAATCTTCTATCCATCTCCTCTGTCTCTGCTGAAGGTCTGAATATTAAACCCAACACAAATAGATGTTCCATTCCCTCTTTCCAGATTTAACCCACAGTGCCTCCTCCTTACCTCCTAAGACCAGCAATGCTGTCGCTTTAATATTGTTCTTTATGTATAACAGATTCCAATATCTTCATGCAACTAATTATGTACCATCAATGTGGCAGGGCATAATAGGCACTTCCGGCAAGAAATCAAAGCCTTCATCGGCCAAAGTTCATTTAATCTTTTTTTTGGAAATTTTGCAAAATAAAAATACTTATCTCAGTGTTTCAACTTGAAGCAGAAAACCCCGACACGGAGCCGTGTTTTGGAAAACCCTACGTAGGGGGTTGAAATTTCTTCTGATAGCGTCCCAGACATCTAATTCCATACAGGCAGCCTGTTTGGAGGCCAGGGTAGTCTATGTGGCGGACATGCTGTTTGAGCTGGTGCGTACGTCAGCCAGGAGGATAGTCTCAGCAGTTATGGCGCCTCGTTTTTTTGTGACTGAGGAACTGGTTGGCGGATATGTGGTCCAAGCCCCCCAGCTCTGTTGTCTTCCTTTTAAGGGGAAGCTGCTGTTCAGTGAAGACCTCGACAAGCTGATGAAGCAGCTGGGGGAGTCGAAAGGAAACAGGTTGCCAGAGGATAAGAAGAATTTTCCTCCCATCTCCATTTTTCGGGATACAAGGAGGTTTCGTTCCGGCAAGAGTGTTTCATGCTCTAATCAGACGCAAACCTCGGGAAGGCAGCAGTCCTTTCGGGGTTCCAGCAGACCCTCTAGAGACTCTTCTGGTCAGGGGAATGGAGGAGGAAAGTCCTCGCAATGAGGCCATGGGGGTCCACTTCCGAAGAGGCTTTGGGGGGGAAGATTATCCTGCTTTTACAGAGAGTGGACCAAGATCACATTGGACCAATGGGTCCTTGAGGTGGTAAAGGATGGCTATGCCTTAGAATTTTCATGCCCAGAGAAGCCTTCCTGGAATCTCATTGCTTGTCTCAAAGAAAGCGAGAGGCGGTCCCATTCTATATTTGCAAAAGGTCAATGCAGACTTATGGGTGCCGTGCTTTCAGATGGAGACATTGCAGACAGTGATTGCAGTGGTGCACATGGGGGAGTTTCTCGCCTCCTTGGATCTAACAGAGATATCTTCATATTCCCATCCAAGCAGACCATCAAGAGTTTCTATGCTTCATGGTGCTAGGAGAGCATTTTCAGTTTTGAGCTCTTCCCTTTGGGCTGGCTACCGCACGAAAAACGTTCATGAAGGTGATGACGGTGGTTGTGGTGACCCTTAGAAAGGAAGGGATACTACGGTATCCATACCTGAACAATTGGCTTATTCAAGCAAAGTTGGCGATGGAGGGTCACTGTTCCATTTGATGGGTGATGGAGCATCTAAGGTCCCTGGGCTGGGTGATAAACCTGGCAAAGGGCCATCTGGAGCTGTCTCAGTCATTGGATTATCTGGGAGTGCGATTTGACACCCAGTTAGGCAGGGTGTTTCTTACCTCAGAAAGGGTGACCAAGTTGCAGTTGCAGGTGGTTCGTCTGCGGGATCTGGTGGTCCCCAAAGTCTGGGATTATTTACAAGTGCTAGGTTCCATGGTCTCTAGATTGGTTTTGGTACCATGAGCCTTTGCTCACATGTGACCTCTTCAGAAGGTGCTCCTATCCCATTGGAATCCATTGTCAGGGGAGTTTCAATACTGTTACTACTCCAGGAAGAATCCAGGTCCAGTCTCTTGTGGTGGCTGTCGCATCCCAATTTGGATAAAGGAATGAATCTGGAAGTTCCAGACTGGGTGATAGTGACCACAGATGCCAGCCTCAGCGGTTGGGGAGCAGTATGTCAGAGATCTATAGCCCAAGGGCAGTGGTCGCCAGTGGAGGCGTCCTGTCAATCAACTGCCTGGAAACAAGTGGTCCTGTAGGGCATTGCTTTTCTTTCTTCCTTGGATTCAGGTATGTGTGGTACATGTTCTCAGACAATGCAACAATGGTGGTCTATATCAATTGACAAGGGCGGAACGAAGAGTCATTTGGTGGCTGAGGAGGTTCTGGAACTCTTTGCCTGGGCGGAACTTCATCTACCAGTAATAGCAGCTTCCCACGTGGCAGTGGACAATGTGCAGGTGGACTATCTCAGCAAACAACAGTTTGGACCCAGGGGAATGGGAGCTGTCAGCGGAGACCTTTGATCTCATTCGACGCAGGTGAGGTCAATCTCATGGCAATGCAGAAGAATGCCAAGATGAACAAGTTTTTCAGCTGCCGGAGGGAACTCGGCTCCATAGGGATCAATGCTCTGGTTGAGTTGTGGCAAGTGAGTCTTCTGCTATATGTGTTCCCCCAAATGGCCACTCGTAGGTTGAGTATTGCGGCGCATCGAGCAACATCCAGGAAGAATGATCCTGGTAGGTCTGGAGTGGCCACGTATGGTTTGTAGATCTAATTCAGCTGGTTGTGCACAGGCCCATCCAGTTAGGTCACCTGAGGGGAATGGTGCGTCAGGGACACATTTTTTCGGCTCGCTTCTATCTAGCACCCTGGCTTTTGAGAGGCAGCGTTTCCGCTTGAAAGGATATTCAGAGCCAATGATTACTACTCTTCTTCAGGCTAGAAGATACTCTACTTCTTTGGCATATATCAGGATTTGGAGTGTACTTGATCCTTTGGTAGATGAATGTTGCTCAAGTCTTGGCCTTTTTGCAAGATGGCTTGTCAAAGGATTTGGCTAATAATTCTCTTAGAGACCAGGTTGCAGCCTTGGGTTGTTTCAGAGGGAGGTTGCAGGGATGAACCTTTAGTGTCTCATCCGGACAAAATACATTTTCTTAAAGGAGCGAAGCATTTCCGTTCTCCGGTCTGTAGACTTTGTCCGTCATGGAATCTTAATTTGGTTGGTTGAGTATTGTGTTGACCTCCCTTTGAACCTTTGAGAAGGGCTTCTTTGAAGGACTTCATCCTGAAGATGGTGTTCCTGGTGGCTATTTGTTTGGTGAGGCAAATTTCAGAGATTCAAGCCTTATCGTGCAGAGATCCTTTTTTTTTGCAGATTTCTGATGATGGAGTTTCATTGAGTGAGGTGCCTTCCTTTTTGCCCAAGGTTGTGCCAGCTTTTCATTTTAGTCAGGTGGTGGATTACCAGGCTTTTCGCACCTGATGTCTGATTCTCCCCATGCAAGGGAACTTCACTTTTTGGGCATGCATTGGGTTCTCCTGCGAAATCTCAAGGTGACAAATGGATTTCTAAGGTCGGACCATCTCTTTGTGTTGTTCAGAGGACCAAAGAAGGGTTGCAAGGCAGCTATGAGCACAATTGCATGGTGGTTAAAAAAGGCGATTGTTTTGACCTATCTTTGTAAAGGTTGTCAATCCCTGAGGGATTACGAGTGCATTCAACTAGGTTGCAGGCAGCCTCCTGTGAGGAGTGTCAGTTGGATTCTCTGCGGGAGATTTGTTGAGCAGTGACTTGGTCCTCTTTGCACAACTTTTACTAGACATTACCGTTTGGATGCCAGGGCCCAAGAGGAGGCCTCCTTTTGGTGAGTGTGTGTTGCATGCAGGTCTCTTGGGATCCCACCCAATGTAGAGGGGCTTGGATATATCTCACTTGTCTGGACTGATCTGGGGTATGAACAGGAAAGGAAAACGGGTTCTTACCTGCTAATTTTCATTCCTGGAAGACCCCAGATCAGTCCAGACTCCTGCCCCTTTTATTATTCCGAAAAGACCTTTCCTGCTTCTGGATGCTGCCGGCGATGCAGAATTTAAATTAGTGCTGCAGAATTGTGAACAAAAGTGTACGTAGTTCTCAGGGTAATGAAAAAACTTCCAATCTCAAAATAACTAAGTTGTGGGCTCAGTTTTGTTGGGGGGCGGGGGTGTTCCAATTTATTCCTCAGCTCACTCTAGAGCGAGAAATCCTTGAAGTTTGGGAATAGTCATCGTGGCTTGGCTACAGGTCAATAGTGAGGTGCCTCTCTTGGTTAAGTAGCAGTGCCTGAAACGTTTTTATTTTCTGCCTCCATCTGCTAGTAGGGATGCAAAACCACTTGTCTGGACTGATTTGTGGTATTCCAGGAACAAATATTAGCAGGTTAGAACCAATTTTCCTTTCCTGGTTCTATTTAGTTCTGGCGTTCTTTGGGTAATGGTTCTATTCCTTGGGAGAACTCTGTTTCCATGATGGGACTGAGTGTTCAGCAGTTTAACTCATCATACACTCCTACATTTTACTTACTGGTAAGGTCTGTGCAAAACTCCGTTTCCTTCTGAAAACCATTTATTGGAGTAAAACATAAGCCCTTCGCATTGTGTTGCTGCGAGGCTCTGAATATGGAGCCCTAGATCTTTTCCTGTGCCACTAACATATGAAATAATGTCTGCAACTTTTTCTCTTACCTAGCAGGTTATGGGATCAATCATGAAAATAAGAAACACCATAATGGATGTGCTGAAAATCATGAACCCCATAAGCTATTTCCACTGAAAGACAAATATTTATCCAGGGAGCAGAGGAGGGGAAAACATTAAACGAAAGAGTCTAACTCAAGCAAGGGAAGGGAAATCCTTGCAGAACCCAATGGAGACAAATGGCCTGATTTACTAAGCTGTTTTCCCATAGACACAGAATGGGAAAAAGCCTTTAGTAAATGAGGTCCAAAGACTGTATTTCTGTAAATGTGATAATCAATATTAGACCCCCCGACAAGTACAGAACAGAAGATATCCACTTGCAGATTTTGGGGAGAAAATGTCTAAAAAAAAAAGGCAATCTTATCTCTCATCAGTTAAGACATACTAGGGAGGAAGTTCTTCAATCTACTGAATGTAAAAACTTGAATTCAAATTCATATCTAATGCACCAGAAGATGCAGACAGACAAGGATCTATTTATATATACTATAGCTAAAAGCAATGCAAGTTACACAACTGCAAATGATCTAGATTGCAGAGAATTCACATTTATGTATGGCTTGTGGGAGAAGTTGTAATCACCAATGGGAATTAGAAAAACCCAGTGCAAAACCCATATGGGAGAGAAGTGATTTAAATATCGAGATCGTGGTAAAAGCTTCCTTCGTCAATCAGTTCTGTTAGCCCATTAGAGGATCCATACAGGAGAAAAGCCATTTGCATGTCCAGATTACATGTCCAGACTGTGGCAAAAGCTTTTGCCATAAATCTAATCTGAAATTACACCCGAGAATCCATTTGGTAGAGAATCCAAATTTATGTATTGATTGTGGCAAAATATTTAGTCAGCAATATGATTTACATGTGCACTAAAGGATCCATTATGGGGAGAAACCATTTTCATACCCAGATTATGGGTAAAAGCTTTAATGAGAAATCATATTTAAAAATACACCAGAGGATCCATACAGGAGAGAAACCATTTACATGTCTAGATTGTTGTAAAAGTTTCATTCATCAGCCGCACATTTTACTTTCAGAAATGAATGCCTGCCCAAAGGCTGAAGTTAATTTCGGCCTGCACAAGGGAAAGTGCACAGAAAAGCAGAAAAAACTGCTTTTCTGTACAACCTCCGACTTAATATCATAGCGATATTAAGTCGGAGGCCCCAAAATTTAAAAAAAATTAAAAATAAAAATCTGCCCGCAGTCTGCGGGTCGGAAGACGGACGCTCAATTTAGCCGGCGTCCGTTTTCCGAACCCGTGGCTGTCAGCGGGTTCAAGAACCGACCCAGTTCAGGAATAGGTGTTCCAAACCCCCTAATTTAATAGCCTTTCTTCCCTCTTGTTAGCCATTATTTTGGTTTTACCCTTACACGTCATCCATAGCAGAAGTAAAGCTGCATGGCAGGAGATCGCGGCGCGCTGGAACGCCCCATGCAGACCACTCCCCATGCAGACCACTCCCACTCCCTGCCCCTTTTCAGAAATGTTTTATTTTTGCACAGCGGGAGATACGCACGTATCCGGGTGGTTTTTAAAATCTCCTTGGCGCATGCAAGCCCATCATATTCGCACATCCCCTAATTTCGGCATGCATCCGGGCTTTTACAGCATGTACAAGTACTTGGAATCACCAATCCTCCCAATCCTTCAGTTCCACCAGTCCCTCTATCACTTCATCCTGAATCAAGAACCATTTCACCCACACCTCCCAACCAAAAACCACAGCCAGACGAGTCTGATTTCACTTGCGCCAGTAAATTAGCAGGTGTAAAAATATGCAAACCAGTTTGGTAATGCAGATGTGCATATCTCTTCCAAAATAGCAACTTCTGTGCCTACTTCTTAACCCTGCTCCAGAACATCCTTCCCTCCTCCCCTGGTAAAATGTACGCGTGAAACTGAAAATACATGCGTACCCACAACATTTGTAAAACAGCAAGGTGCGGATTTTAAAACCCCTGCGCGCGTAAATCTGGCAGGATTTACGCGCGCAGGGCCCTCGCGCGCCGGCGCGCCTATTTTGCATAGGCCGCCGGCGCGCGTAAAGCCCCGGGACGCGCGTAAGTCCCGGGGCTTTTGAAAAGGGGAGGGAGGGGGCGTGTCCGGGGGCATTCCCGAAACGACGCGGCGTTTCGGGGGCGGGCCCGGGGGCGTGGTGCCGGCCCAGGGGCGTGGTCGAGGCCTCCAGACCATGCCCCCGGGACCGGAGGACGGAGCGGGGCTGCCGGCAAATCAAAGGTAAGGGGTAAGGTAAGGGGGGGGGTTAGATAGGGCCGGGGGGGTGGGTTAGGTAGGGGAAGGGAGGGGAAGGTGGGGGGAGGGTGAAGAAAAGTTCCCTCCAAGGCCGCTCCGAAATCGGAGCGGCCTCGGAGGGAACAGGCAGGCTGTGCTGGGCTCGGCGCGCGCAGGTTGCACAAATGTGCACCCCCTTGTGCGCGCCGACCCCGGATTTTATAAGATACGTGCGGCTACGCGCGTATCTTATAAAATCTGGTGTACTTTTGTTCGCGCCACTGGCGCGAACAAAAGTACCAGCGCGCGTATTGTTTTAAAATCCGCCCCTAAGTGCGCGTGTATGTGCAAAAGCTCTTTGAAAATTCACTCCATAGTGAGACCCGCGGCAGCGGGAGATGACATTGGGAAAAAAACGTGACTCCTGCTGCCTGGGGTTGCCACTCAGCGGATCGGGCAAGGGTTTGGTTTAGCCCTGCCCGATCCGATGTTTGACTTTGGAGGCAGAGTGAGGCGCCGACTGTGGTACAGGGTGTTTTGGAGGGGCACTTCTTGCCGCTCCAAAATTCTGCTGCCTGAGGCCGCCGCCTCACCCTGCCTCATGAAGGAACCGCCCCCGATTCCTACAGTAAGAGACAGAGCTCGATGTGTCTCTGCCTCACTGCGAGCCTGACGTAAGGGATGCATTAAAACTGTGCAAAGCTGAAAAAGGTGCGCACATATTTAATGTACGCGAGTCTCTACAATGCTCACAAGTTTAAAAAGCAAGCACGTACGGGGTGGATTTTCAAACATGCATGCTAACGCAGGCCATACAGGACATAGACCTAGCCTTACTGTACCAGAAATGGGTAGCATGGTCGGGATTGTGATAATTAAAGATACCATGTGAAGCTCCATAAGATTGGAGAATGCAAGTATAATTTTTCTTTGTTGTTTGCAAGTAATAGATTTTGTTTGGCCAACTGTAGATAAAAGTGCACTATTTACTTTGATTTGCCGTGGGGATGCCCACTCATTTTTAGCTTCTTTCTAGGCTGTAGATTTGGTCTGAGCAGCATTTCTACTTAATAAGCTTGTACTGGAACACAATACAAAGAGCAAAATCCAGCCCTTGTTTGTGCTGGCTACAGGACGGCTCTTTGACAGCAGCCTTGCTTGCAGGGCTCCGAGATTACCTACAGGAGCATAAGAGGGGAAAGTCTCTGGAAAAGCATTTGCAGGTTTTGAACTTGTGAGAGAACTATTGTCAGACTAGGGAGGGAGAAAAAGATAATTCCCCTCCCCAAATTGTTTGGAATCTGGTTTTCTGTTTATGTCTGATTGCTGCCAGGGGGTAACTATATTAATGCATCGCAGCAAAGAACCGATGTCTGCCCAAGACCCGGGAGTGGGGATCCGCTCCGGGAATCTCAGCTCCGTCTCAGTTTACATTTGCTGTGGAAGTGTTAGAACTTGAAAGGACACTGGGAGCTGGAGAGTTAATGGACTTGGCAGATAAGAGGGGGATATGTACAGTTGAAAGTCATTCTCAGAGATGAATTGATTTTTCTGTTTAAAAGTTATAAACAGACTGGTGGGGAATTAAAGTTGTGAGAGATGAGCTGATCTTTGCAGAAAATGGAATTAATTTAGTAAATTGTTTAAGAAAGCCTGGTTTCGTTGGCAGTGACGTATTTTTTTTTTATTTTTATTTAACATTTTTTCTATACCGACATTCGCACGCGACATCACATCGGTTTCCAGACAACAGCAAATTCAGCCAACAGGGCTTTACATTGTAACTGATATTATAACTAGAGGGGAGGGAAGGGGCAGGGTAGTAACTTGGAGCTATATGAGTATGCTGGGAGCAGAGGAGGGAATAAGGGGTTTATTTACAAAAAGCAAGGGTTAAGTACATTCTATAAACATTCTATTGAGTACATTCGAAATACAAGGTGCGGGAGTGGAGGGGAGGCTGGGTTAGGGGGGATGGGATGAGAGGTTGGGGGGTGAGGAGGGGGAGGGGGGAGGAGGGGGAAGAGGGTGTCTGGGTGTGAGGTTGGGTGGGTTAGAGGAGGGGTGAGGGGGGGACACGTATGTATACCTCTCTTGATGGCTAGCACTGAATTAGTACAGAAACTAATAAGATATGGTTTCTTTAAACCAGTGGTTCTCAACAGCTGTGTCGGGACACACTAGTGTGGCACGAAGTCCCGGGAGGTGTGTCGCAGAGCCAGCAGAGGACTGATCTTTCCTCATCAGTCAGGTCAGGAATTGTCTGACTTCGCTTTTATTGGCTGTGACTGGAATCTGCTCTTGCTTCCTTCTCCTCTTCCTGGCCCAGTGGGAGGTTATTCCTTCCTCCTTCACCCAGATCAGAGCGCGATATCACCAACTCCAGTTCATAAGGGCCCGGCAGGACACCAACTTTATCTTCCTCTGCCTGGCCTGGCAGTGAGGCTGCCGATGCTCTCCTCACCCCCCATGGGGGCTGGATTTGGACGCAGGAACGTTAGGGAGAAAGGTCTGTAGATCCTCTGCTGCCTCCTCATCTTCCTCTTCTCCATGCTTCTTGCCCTCATCTGCTGATAAAGGGGCCGATGCAATATAAAGCGCGGAAAGCGGGCGCTGAAAAGTCAGCGCCCGCTTTCCTAACACGCGCGTGGTGCCCGCAAGGAGGGGGGGGGGCGCCATGCAATACCCAAATTAGGGGGTCGCGCTAGGGTTGCTTGCGCGATCTTAGCACCTCCTTGCTAACGCGACCCCCGCCGTGGCTGCCGGATATGAAGACCGACGCCGGTAAACTTGGCGTCAGTCTTCATAACTCGGCGGTCTGCTGAGTTTTCTTTTAAATTTTTTACTTAAGAGAAGAAGTACAGAAAAGCAATTTTTTCTGCTTTTCTGTACTTTTTTTTTTTTACCTGCGCTCAACTATTAATGCCTGCTCCAGGTAGGTGTTAACAGCTGAGTGATAAACGTGCATGTGATGAGCGCTATTACACTCACTTCAAATCCAACGCAGGTTAAATAGGCGCTAATCCCCCTATCGCATTAGGGGGTGGATTAGCGCCTATTGAACCCGCGTCGGAGTGCGGCCCCATCGAGGGAGGGAGACTCTGGATTGGACTGAAGGCTTTTCTGCTGGCTGGGAGCCAGGAGGAGGGAGAAATGTACTGGGCAGGAAGGGGTGGGGAGATAGGGAGTCAGGAGTCTGCTGAATAGGAAGGATTGGGGAAAGGAGATTGGGGTTGTTGGGTAGGGAGAGGTGGAGGAGGGACGGGTTGGGGGAGAGGGAGGCGGGGGATGCTAAGCAGGAAGGGGTAGGAAAGAGGAAGTCAGAGGTATTCTGGGTAGGGAAGGGGAGCGGGAAGGACAGAAAGAGTTGATCAGGGGAGAGAGGGAGACGAGGAAGAGGATGTGGGGTTGAGATGTCGGGAATGTTGGACAGGGATAGGAGCATGGGAAGGGATGATTGAGCAGTTGGGAGAAGTGAGGGGTGATGGGGGCATGGAGGGGAGTGACGGGGTACAGTTTTGAGAATATGCATTTCTTCTCTCTGAACTTTGCTTAGTGGAGGAGGAAATATATTTCTGTTTCTAGTCTCCATGCACTGCATGCAGAAGGTGGTCTTGGGGTTTCCATTCCAGGTTTTGTTTGCACTTTTGCAATTTGTGCTCTTTTATTCTACATTTGGTGAAGGCAGCTCTGTCTGTGCTCTGTCTGTATGTGTCTGAGATGAAGTGCAAACCCCTACATGCTAGTAAAGTATCAGCCTTATTTGCTGTATTTTCTCAGTATGATACTGCACTGGTGGTGAGCTGCTGCCTTTTCATGGGTAGGGCTAGTGCTGTTTCATTTCTTGGAGTTAGTGCTGCTGCGGTATGGCAGGTCTGATAGATGTGTACAGAGTGGGGTTTGTTTGTATTATTTTACAATGCACCTGCTAGTAGAGGGAGTTTGTGATGCTGTTATTAAGATGACACCAGAATCAATATCTTTTTTGTATGGTGAGTTGTACAGGGAAATATCTTAGTTCTGCTCTGCACCCATTGTTAGGAAGCAGGAGATTCCTGTAGATGCAGAGCATATGTTTATATTTAGTCCCATGATGGTCATGTGTTCAGTGTGTTACGCATGTGAGCGTCATCTCTCAAGTGTGTCGGATAGATAAAAGGTTGAGAACCACTGCTTTAAACGATGGATAAATAAATACTTGTATGTGAGTTAGATAAGGAAGGTGAATGGCTTTGATCAAGAAACAGAGAGCAGCTGTCTTGTCCATTTTCTCTGCATATAATGTATGTTTTGGTCCCGAATCAGACTGGAGTGCCTGTCACATGACTGTGTTCATAAGGTTTTTTTTTTTTTACTTTTTATCCCTATTAGATGTAACAAAACATTATAGACACTGTTTATTTAGTGAAGGTGTTAGGAGTCGTGGACCCTCGGGCCGGCCAGCGGATGATGATGGATAGAGAGGAGATCTCCGCAGAGGATGTAGTGGCCCGGAGACCAGAAAGAAGCTTCACCCTTGAAAGCCTGAGGTCCCCCCGGGAGGAGCCCGTGAGGACCCGAGTCGCTGGGACTTAGGCGGGGTCTCCCGGAGGCGAAGTCCAAGATGAAGTCCAGAAGTCACAGCGGAGAAAGGATAAGAGCAGTGGAACGGTCCAAGGGTCAGGGCGGGAGCTGATAAGATGTTATATGCGAAGGCAACACATTTAGATGGACCTGGAGGTTCTTTATAATCAGGCCGGTGGCAGCCACCATAATTCTGCCGTATGTTTACAGTCTCTAATTGCATCGTTTGATACTTGAAGATCTTCTCTTTCTCCCTATGATGCACGGAACAGCTGCCTGGTACTGGCACTTCTGTCAGCAATGCCAGTCCTGTGACTTTCTCCTTTATCACCTTATCTAGTTTGCGTGCATCAAGCCCTTTGCTTGCTGGGATGGGGATGTCCCAGGTAATCACAGTTTTCTAAGGGTTATGGTACCAGGGCTTTCTTGCTACAGTAATGTTACAATGTTCGCACACTATCCAGTGGATTAGATGTGCCATTTTATTAAGCCTTCCTGTAAACAGGCTTGCCACCATCGTTTGACATCCTGCAACAATGTGTGCAATTATTTCTACTTTTGTTTTTTACAGAATCTGCGTTTATCTGTTTTATAAAAGTTTTTTCTATGCAAGCTGCAAACCGTCTTGTCTGTAATCTGCTATCCTGTGCTGCAGTTGTCAATCTCTTACCTTCAGGTGTAAGGTCACATCTCCTTAACCATTCATGATCTTGATCCATGTGCGGTTTCTGATGCAACGCTCTGGATTTGCTACTGTAATGTACCTCAGTGTAATGTGCTTCAATCTTAATTTACCTCCCTGTAATATAAGGGGCCTATTATGTTTATGAATTTTCCAGTCGATTTTATCTGCTGGTCAGATTCTTTAAAGAGCTTTTTTCTCTTGTTTTTCAAAATGCCTTTGCTTCGTTCCCATCATGTGCTGGTAAATTCCCTCTCATTCCTTCTAGAAGGCAGTGTAGGAATTGCAAGTTGAGTAATGGTTTGTAATTTAACTTGTGTTGCTTCAGCACTTTTCAAAATCAATTTTAAATTTCCTATAGCCGGGGTAGCCAACTCCTGTCCTGGAGAGCCACAGAGACCTGGTTTTCAGGATATCATTATCCATAAGGAATATGCATGAGATAACATAGATACTTGTGTATAAGTCGATGCCATGTATAAATCGAGGGTACTTTTTGGGCCCCGAAATCAAGATTTAATCAGTCACCCGTGGACAAGTCGAGGATAAAACCTGGTGGGCTCAACCAATTTAATCTGGGTCAGAAAATCTTGCCACTATTTTTAAGTGTCAAAAGTATTTTTAAATCACTCACCCCCCCCCACCTCTCAAATCCCCCTAGGCCAGGGCTTCCCAAACAGTGGGTTGGGACCCCAAATGGGGTCACCAAACCCTCAGTTGGGGTCACAAGTGCTTCAAATGTGAGCACTCTTCAGGTGCCAGTAGCATGAATAGTGGAAGTCAGCATGAGGCCTACGAGCGAGCCTATGTTCATAGGTCCTACAGCGGCACTGGCTTTGCATGAGTTTCCGTGGTAACAGAAAGCCCTGCATGAGGAGGGGATCCGGGCTGCTGCAGGCCCCCTACTGACTTTCATTAGTAAAGCCGCTGCCACTTACAGATCAGTCAGGTTTGGGACTAGCCCCGAGTCGAAAGGAGGAGATTGCCACCGCTCCTGTCTCCTCAGCCCTCACTAAATCCACCCACGTAAAATGTTGCTTGCCTTCTATTCCCACCAGTTATTTACCTGTGGCCCAGGAACCAAATGAAAATGTTGCCACTGACCCTGGCCAGGGGGGATGTTTGGCGAAAGGACGGTTTGAAAAGATGGATGAAAAGCAGGTGAGGTTTGAGGGTTGGATAAAGTGAAGAGGGATTGGCTGTGGAGGGTGAGGGAGGGAGGGAATGACAGAAGAGGTGGGAGTAAGAGGGGGGATATGTTGCATGGAATGTGAGAGAGAGGTCAGAGGGGAAGAGGCACTCTTGGATGATGTCAGCAGCCCAGTCTTATATAAATGCTCTTCGGCCCTACCTGCTTTGCCCCAGCAACGTGTCTCTTGCCTTTGCAGTGTGTGTTGCCTTGACTTCCCAGTTCCTGTCTCCTGCGCTCCTGATTCTTTATCCTGCCTTGCCTCACCTTGTCTTCCTTGCCCTTCTGTATCACCCAGTGTCTTCAGTGTGTATTTGTCTACCACCCCTGGCCTGACCCTCCAAATCTTGACCTCTTGCCTGGCCCTGACCATGATTGTCTGCCAACTGGACCTGACCATCCTTGTTAGCTGCCTGCCCCAATCTTGGCCGTCTCCAACTCCGTTAGTCTGCTGCGTATCCTGACTCCAGCAAGCCATTAGACTCTTGTTCTTTTCACTGCCTTAGGGACCCACCTAAGTCCTGCTGGCTGCCAGAACTCAAGGGCTCAACTTACAGGAATGGCGGCTAGTACAGGTGAAGCTCCAGACTGTCCCACTACAGGGCTCATTTCCAGCTGCTGCCATAGGCCAAGTAGGTTCACCTATGAGGCTGTATCAACTACACTGCAGCACAAACAACTCACACCCAGAGAGAGGGGGTTCCACTGGGGAGAGGAAGTTCACTGGAAGGGATGGAAGTCGAGAGAGGGAATTAGCTGGAGTGCAGGGAGGGTAAGAAGGAGGGATTGATGGAGGGGTCTGCACTCCTGCTAATTTGTTTTGGTCATCATCTGGGGTCATGCAAATTTTCGAGTGTAAAACGGGGTCACATTGATTAAACGTTTGGGAAGCCCTGCCCTAGGCTCAGCAAAGTCCCTGGTGGTCCAGCAGGGGGGACCCAGGCCCAATCTCCTGCGCCCAGGCCGTCAGCTGCCAGCATTCAAAATGGTGACGGCGGCCCTTTGCCCTTACTATGTGACAGGGGCTACCGGTGCCATTGGCCGGCCCCTGTCACATGACAGGAGCAATTGCCATATTCTATTTATAAGATTTTATTACATATACATGCAATGAAAAATCAAATTAAAGATTCTATGTAAATTAAAAAAACAAACAATTAAATGTACAACCAAGATACTGAATCACAAGTCTCCATACATTTAGGAAATAAAAAGGGTAAAAGCCATTGCTCCTACCGTGTGACAGGGGCTGGCCAATGGCACCAGTAGCCCCTGTCACATAGTAAGGGCAAAGGGTCGCCAGCACCATTTTGAATAGTGGCAGCAGACGGCTCGGGCGCAGGTGATCATACATTTCTCATCTTATACACAAGTATATATCGTAGATTTGCATACAACAGAGGCAATTCATGCAAATCTATCTCATGCATATTCATTACAGATGTTCTGGAAACCTGGTCTAGATGTGGTCCTTGAGGACTGGAGTTGGCCACCCCTGTACTATAGTACTCTTAATTGGTTTTCTCTCGGTAACTTGTGCACTTTCATCCAACCAGGATATTTGTATCCACGTTCCAGTTCATGTTTTTGTTTTTTTTATGGTACAGTCCTTAGAGGGTTTTTTGTTTTTTTTTTTAATTCTGTTTATGAGATTTTATTACATATACATGCAATGAAAAATCCAAGTAAAGATTCAACATAAATTAAAAAAAAAAAAAAATCAATTAAATGTACAACTAAGATACTGAATCACAAGTCTCCATACATATAGGAAATAAAAAGGGTAAATTACAAGTAAAATTAGAGGTAAAATATAAATTTTCTGTCTGAGTAACTGCCCAAGTGGTACTCCCTAACCCAATAGCAATTAAGTATCCTTTGCTTTGTCTGACAAAAAGCTTTCCAAATGGTGGAGGTCTATAAACAAACGTATTCTTCCAATGCATAACCTCACACCTACAAGGGAACTTCAGGAAGAAGGTGCCACCAATTCCAAGAACGCAAGGTTTAAGCCTAAGAAAAGGAGAAATTACTACTTACCTGATAATTTCCTTTCCTCTGCACTCAGGCAGGACAATTCCCACCAGTAGGTTAAGCACCTCTGCCAGCAGATGGAGACGGAGCAAAATCTGACATCACGGATATATAGTCCCACCCCAATATCAGCCAGCCAGTATTCTCTGATTATATTTCAGCATCATTAACAATCAACCACACATGCTTACAACCCAATGGGAACACTGAGCTCAGCCAAAAGTCTTAACATATTCATTAAATTAAGGGGATAGATAAGCCACTTACCAGTCTTCAGTGAAGTGCAGGAATCACACTCTGCAAAGTTCACCCCAAAAAGGCTAACCAAAATATAAAACCTCGGCAGCCTAGAGCAGGTCAGGGATTGGCCTGCCCTCATTAGAGGAAAGGAAATTATTCAGGAAAACAGTTAATTTCTCCTTCCTCTGCATTCAGGCAGCCCAATCCCTACCAGTGAGATGTACCAAAGTTAATCCCAAAGAGGAATGCAACGCAACCTCAGCAGCCACATAGGTGGCCGTAATGACTCCTTTAACCCAACATCCTATCATTGCCCTCGTCGCTGGTACTCCCTACTTTACCTGTTTGTGCTCCATGGTGGAGGTTATCTGACTTCTGGATAGATTTAGTCACCTCTATGTACCACAGCAAATATCGCTTGACATCCAAGGAACGCAAAGACAATACTCACTTTCATCTCTGTCCCTGTCCAAGGTAGGCAGGGAAATGGACCAATTCAAATGAAACTCCGAAACCACTTTTAGTAAAATTAAGGGCATCGTCCAAAGCTGTACTGCTCCCAGAGTCATGGCAAGAAAGAGCCTGCAGCTTGGAGACCCAACATGCCGAGCCGATAGCTATCAGAAAAACTGTCTTCAAGGTAAGCAGCCGCAAGGAGAGAGCATACAGCGGCTGAAAGGTCAGACCTGCCAAGAATTCCAGGATCAAATTAAGGTCCCACAAAGGCACTGGCAGCAACAAATGGGGGTGACGATGCTTTACTCTCGTCAAGAAACAGGACACATCAGGAAGGGAAGACAAAGGCCCTCCAGAACAAGCAAGGGCTGCAACTTGAACCTTCAAGGTGCTAAGGGCCAAGCCTTTACACAAGCCATCCTGAAAGAATTCAAAAAATTAAAGAAATATCCACCTTGAGGCTGAGAACCTCGCTCAGAACACCAGGCCTCGAAAATTCTCCAAATCCTAACATAGGCTAGAAAAGTAGAAAATGTCCTGGTCCGAAGAAAGGTGGAAATCACAGGAGGCGAATAACCCCGCCTCAACAACCGAGCCCTTTCAATGGCCAAATCATAAGACAAAATTGACCTGGATCCTAGTGTAGAATGGGTCCCTGCCACAACAAATCCTTCCGAGACGGTAGCCTGAGGGGACTGTCCACCAGCAGACTTTTCAGATCAGCATACAATGGCCACCAAGCCCAATATGGAGCCACTAAAAAATGGTGTTGGGTTGACTTGCAATCTTCTGGATGATCCTGCCTATCAGAGGCCAGGGTGGGAATGCTTATAGCAGGGTACCTCGCAGCCAGTCCTGAATAAGAGCATCTATGCCCAGCACTTTTGGGTCCCACCTGCAACTAAAAAAGTGTGGAACTTTTGCATTGTTGAAAGTTTTCAACAGGTCTAGGTCTGGGCGGACCAGCAGTCCACAAGGAGCTGAAAGGCTTCGTCCGCCAACTCCCATTCTCCTATGTCCATGTTTCTCCTGTTGAGAAAGTTGGCTCTGATATTGGCCTTTCCGGCAATGTGAAAGGCAGATATGCCTAGAAGATGTTGCTCTGCCCACACCATGAGTGCATCTATTTCTTGTGACAACTGTTGACTCTTGGTTTCACCCTGATCATTGATGTAAGCCACCACGGTCATATTGTTCAACATTATTCAGACCGCCTGAACCTCTAGATGCTCAGCGAACCGTAAGCATGCTAACCAAACTGCCCATGCTTCCAATCTGTTGATGCTCCACTGCCGCTCCTCTCATTCCAGCAACCTTCAACCATCAACTCCTGACAGTGAGCCCCCCAACCCAGAAGGCATGCATCTGTCGTGATCACCGACCAATCTGGCATCTCCAGAGAAACTCCTTTCCTGAGATGACTCACCTATAACCACCAGTGCAACCGAGACCTCACCTCCAATTCTAGAAACAGTCTCACTACAGGTTCCATCAGGAAAGCACCGTGAGTTGAAGAGCTTGCATATGCATCCTTACCAAGGGAACTACTTCCAATGTGGCAATCACATAGCTGGGCAAATAGTGTTTGTCAGGGTTTGAACTCCAGCCAATCCTTGGATTTGAGTCTCCAGCAGAAATACTCTATCCTCCTTCATATCGAAGCGTACTCCAAGATACTCCAGAGTCTGAACTGGCTGCAAATTGCTCTTGGCCAGATTGACCACCCAGCCTAGCTCCTCTAGTAATGAAACTACCTTGCAAGAAGCCCAAAGACACTCTTCCACACTCTTGGCTTGAATCAACCAGTCATCCAGATAAGGGTGAACCAGAATGCCATCTTTGTGTAAGGCCACCACTACCACCACCACCATGACCTTGGAAAAGGTCCTAGGTGCAGTGGCCAGCCCGAAAGGCAAGGCATGAAACTGGTAATGACAATTCAGAATGGCAAACCGTAGGAACTGCTGATGTTCCCAGCGTATGGGAATATGCAGATATGCCTTTGTGAGATCCAGAGACATGAAGTATTCCCCTGCTCATACTGCCATTATGACAGAGCACACTATTTCCATCCTGAAATCAGTGACTCTCAAATGACGATTGACACCCTTGAGATCCAGTATTGGTCAAAAGGACCCTTTCTGCTTGGGCACAACAAAATAGATGGAATAATGGCCCGTAGTTTGCTGTGATTTGGGAATGAGAATCACGGCTTTCAGGTCCAACAGCCTTTGCAATGTAGCTTCCTCTGCTATCCTCTTCTGAGAGGGAGTTGCATGGAGATATCTTAAAAGTATCCAGAGAAATGCGTATAAATTCTAGACCATATCCATCCCAAACCACTTTGATCTGAAGTAATCTGGGCCCACTTGTGATAAAAACAAGATAGGTGCCCACTTATCTCCTGCACCAACAGGTGCGCCTGCAAATCTTCATTGAGAAGATCGAGGGACTCCACATCCTTTTGAGACCTTTGGGGGAAAAAGGACTGAGATCAGCAGAAGGGACGGAATCTCTGGGAATAACTTCCCCTATATGGTTGAAAATGCCAGTAGTCTCAAGAGCGAACACTTGCCCGAAAAGTCCAGGAAACCGGCTTCATGGCCTGTGGCAAGCGAGGGTCTTTGGATTCCTCCCATTTATTTGCCATTTTTTCTAACTCACTGCCAAACAAAAGCAAACCTCTGAAGAGCACTTGGTGAGACTGGACTTTGAAATAGCATCTGCTAACCAGTTGCGCAGCCACAGCTGCCATCTAGCTGCTATAACAGAAGCAACTCCTCTGGCCGCTGTGTGAACTAGATCACAGCTCGCATCAGCTAAGGCAGCAGTCCCCAGTTCTACCATAGGTAGACTATCTGAAACAGTGCTGCCAGATTCCCTAGAAAGATGGAAGGTAGCTCGAGCTATCAGGGCACAAGAAGAAGCAATTTGCAAGTTCATTGCTACAGCCTCAAAGACTTGCTTTAGGATAGTCTTAATTCTCCTATCCTGAGCATACGTAGGAGCTGTATCTCCCTTTACCGGGATAGTGGTTCATTTTGTGACAGAACACACCAAAGCATCCATCATAGGGAATCACAACTCCAAGGGTCTTCAAAGTCTGAGAGATCAGGTTTGGCAACTAATCTCTATGAAAGAAACGGAGAAAAGTTCCATGTGGCTCCAATCTAGGGGAATCTCCCCTTCCTCAGTAGGGGAGCCACTGCCATTATCATTGGTGTCATCTTGAACCACATGCATTTGAACCTTGTCAGGCTGCGCTGCGCCACGGCGCTTGACCGTGATAGCAGCCTCAGGAGAACTCAAGAGTGCACGGACCTCAACTAGTAGGTATTGTCAACTCAAACAACTGCCCTTGTAGAAAGATCTGTAATCCCTGGAAGAATTCCACCCAGGAAAAGGAAGACTGCTCCATTCCAGGACCCACAGGCCTGAACCTGACATTCTGAGAGCGAGTCTCCCCTGAAGACTCGGCCAGTGAATCAAAGGAAAGGACCCCCGCATCATGTCGCCTTCAGTCCCACATCCCTCAGACCGAGGAGTTGGACCATAAAGTCGGTAAAATCAGAAGGAGGCAAATCCCCATGAGCATCCAGCCAGTGCTGACACAAGTTTGTAGAAAGCGCCAGCTGTATTGCCCTGATGTGGCATGTAGCACAAATGGATAAGCACAGACTTCTTTGCCGCCAGCACCATGGTTGTAACACACTCAGACAGGCACATAGGCAGAGGCCCAGCTAGATGCACAAAAGATGCGTCCAGGTACCGGTGCATAAAAAGCACGCCCAAACTGGGCGCACAAAAAAAACCGTGCATCCTGATACAAGCGTTTAATACGCTCACCCAAACTAGTCACACTAGTTACACACTAGGTACACGCGCTTTCCCAAACTAGGCGCAAAAATGTGCGTCCAAAAAGGAGGCCGCCCAACCTGGTTGCACAGAATGTACGTCCAAAAGAACCACTCAGACACCCCCCCAAAAGGTGACATGGAGGTAGATGCACAAGACGCGCAGAACCAAAATGATGACAATAAAATCTAAAAAAAAAAACGCACAATCTAACCGCTGCGGGCTACCATGCGCCAAAAAGGAGATGCTTGAGAGTGAGGCCTAGTAAAAAGGCTGCTCAACCCGCCATGCCTGAATTGCCTCTACACCTCACAGAACTCCCCAGAGATGTCAGCGGGAGAAGCTGAATGCCAAAAAAACAAACCTGGTAGGAAATCTCCTCACTAATGAATTCCTATTCTTCTTTCCTTTTTTTTTTTTTTTTTTAATATATAAAGTAAAAGCTTTTACATGAGCTCAGCCTTCTCTGGCAGAGTGCAGGAACGGGTTTCTGGCTAAAAAGTCTCTGCTTGCAACTGCTAATAATTTTTTCAAGTCCACGCCACCGGACTGAAGGCTCTCTACTGAGAGAGGGTCCAAACAGTATCAACTCAGGAGGCAAGCAGTGCTATGTAAATATGTCTCATCTTCTAACTGTCTTTTCTTTTTTTTTTTAATAGACAATCCCCAGTACGGAAATGCATGTCCACCAGCTGCTGGAGATGGAGAATACCGGTGGGCTGATGTCAGGGTGGGGGACTATATATCCGTGACTTCAGCTTTTGCGCCGTCTCCATCTGCTGGAGGAGATGCATAATCCACAGGTGGAGCCTGGACTGCCTGAATGAGAAGAAGCTTCTTTTTCTAGAGTCTCCCTTGAGATATCAGGGAAAATTTGAATTTTCTGTCAATTTTTTCTTAATTTTCCTTTACAGTAAGTCATCTTTCACTCTTCTGTGGAATCTCTGGTGGCTCTTACTTTTTTGTTCTCTCAGTGAAGTGAGAGAACAAAAAAGTAAGAGTGGTTTCACTGATTAATTCTGAGATGATTTACGAGTGAATCTTTATCACACTCAGGATATGTAATTGGTTTCACACCAGTATGGATTCTCTGGTGAATTCCAAGAGATTTTATGTGGCTTAAGTTTTTACCACATCTCAGTACATGTAAATCATTCCATTTCAGTGTGAATTATCTAGTGAATTTTGAAAGATCCAGACTCAGGACATGTAAATGGTTTTGCATTACTGTGGATTATCTAGTGAGCCGTGAGACTTACCTTCTAACTGAAACTTTTACTATACTCAATGCATGTAAATGATTTTATTTCATTCTCTGGGGTGTGTGTGAATTATTCTTTCCAACTAAAGTTTTTACTAAACTCAGTATACGAAAATGGTTTTAGTCAGTGTGGATTCTCTGGTGCCTTCTGAGAGGTCCCTTCTCCCTAAAGCTTTTACCACACTCGGTACACGTTAATGGTTTAATTCCAGTGTGGATTCTCTGGTGGGATGTGAGGTGCGACTTTTGACTAAAGCTTTTATCACACTCTCTACAGATAAATGGTTTCACTCCTGTGTGAGTTCTCTGGTGGATTGTAAGGTATACTTTCCGACTAAAGCGTTTATCACACTCAGTACATTTAAATGGATTCACTCCAGTGTGAGATCTATGGTGGTCTGTAAGGTATGCCTTCCGACTGAAGCTTTTACCACACTCAGTACATGTAAATGGTTTCATTCCAGTGTGAATGTTCAGGTGGTCTATGAGATTTGACTTCTGACTAAAGCTTTTACCACACTCAGTACATGTAAAATGTTTCATTCCAGTGTGGATGTTCAGGTGGTCAGTGAGGTATGCCTTCCGACTGAATCTTTTACCACACTCAGTACATGTAAATTGTTTCTCTGCACTGTGTATTTTCAGGTGTCTTCTGAGAGTTCCATTCTCCCAAAAGCTTTTATCACACTCAGTACAAGTAAATCGTTTCATTCCACTGTGAATTTTCTGGTGCCTTTTGAGCGTTCCATTCTCCCTAAAGCTTTTACCACACACAGTACACCTAAATGGTTTTACTCCAGTGTGTATTTTCTGGTGAGATGTGAGGGTTCCCTTTTGTCTAAAGCTTTTGCCACAATCACAACATGTAAAGGGTTTTACTCCTGTGTGGATTCTCTGGTGGGATGTAAGGTTTGCCTTTTGACTGAAGCTTTTACTACACTCAGTACATCTAAATGGTTTTATGCCAGTGTGTATTCTCTGGTGACATGAGAGATTTGCCTTTTCACTAAAGCTTTTACCACACTCAGAACATGTATATGGTTTTACTCCTGTGTTGATTCTCTGGCGCTTTGAGAGTTTTGTCTTCTGAATTAAACTTTTACTACATTTGTTAACTGTAAATTGTCTCTCTCCTTTGTGAATTTTCTGTTGTGGGGGGTGTGCCTTCCTACAGAAATGGTTTTCAGGCTGAGTACAGGAAAATTGTCTTTCATTAGTATGAGTTTTCATTTGTTTCAAAAGAAATTTCTTCCGACATAAGCTTTTATTGCATTCATTACTTGAATTTTGTCTCTCTCCTGGGTAGAACTTTGGTTGCTTTGTGAAGTTTTCTTTCTGTTGGAAGAGTTTATCACCATCAGTAGAAGGAATTGCTCTCTCTTCTGTGCAGCTTTTCTTGTATTTTGTGAGACTTGCTTTAGTAATAAAGCTTTTTGCGTGCTCTGCACTTGTACACAATCTCTCTCCTTTGGTGATTTTCTGGTGTTGCATTAGTTCTTGCTTCCTACTGAAACCTCTCCCACACTCAGAAAATGTAATAGGTGTCGCTCCTGTGCATGTTTTCAGTTCTACCTGTAGTTCTCCCTTCTGACTGAAGGTTTTCCCACAGTCTGCAGATGGAGATGGTCTCTCTTCAGTGTGATATCTCTGCTGTGATTTCAGAGTCACAGGATCCCTGAGGAATATCCCACATGCATCACATGCACATCTTTCTTCTGTTTGGTTTCTCTGCGCTTCCACTGTATGTGGGGCAATTCTAGCACTATTCTTACTCAGAGCAGAGTCTTCTGTTGAATTTCTTTGCTTCTTTTCTTTGATGGATTGACTCCTGCACTTTTTTTCCCATTCAGAACAGGAAGACATATCCTTTGCACCTCTTTCCGATAACATCTTGTTCCCTTCTGGATGCTCACTGAGCTCCCAGTGATGTTTCTCTGTATTTTCATATCTGGGATCATTATTTTCTAGATAAAACAAGTAAACATTGGGCATTACTGTAGGAGAAGGACAGTTTAATGATTTCAGTAATACAATAACATTTACTTTTTCTTCTGTAATTGCTATTCTCCTGTAAAGGTCACAGGGGT
Organism: Rhinatrema bivittatum; assembly: GCF_901001135.1. Classification (NCBI taxonomy): domain Eukaryota; kingdom Metazoa; phylum Chordata; class Amphibia; order Gymnophiona; family Rhinatrematidae; genus Rhinatrema; species Rhinatrema bivittatum. The sequence goes on along the minus strand of NC_042616.1, from coordinate 31,216,607 downwards.
GAAAGTTAAAAAGCATTGTGACCTAACATTGGCCTATAATGTTGTGTCTTTACCTTTTGCATGGGAAAGATAGGGACAGGATGTAGAAATATTTTCTATCTTTGGTGATGGTGGAGGACAATTTTCAAAGTCATTTACCCAGGTAAGACAAACTGGCTTTCTGTAAAATTTCTCTCCCTACGTGTGTATAAATATACATGCGGAGGAGTTTTAACCATATTGATCAAAAACATTCCTGGAGGTGAGTTTAGATTCAGGAAAGGCATTTTAAGATTTTTGTACATTATTTGCCATTTCAAAAGTGCCTGCACTTGGTGCAAGGGCTAAGGGTAAAAAGCAGCTGCAGACTTTGTCCTAGTATGGACAGTGTGAAATTTCCCCGTGATCTGCAGTAAGAGAGTCGTGATGGAGGAGTGAGCCTGGGACACACAAGAGGTAACCCAGCACAGGAGGGAATATTACAGCTAAAGAGTGGGGAAAAAGGAGAGAGCGACAATGACTGGAGACAAGAATTACAGTGGGAATTCTAAAGAAATGTATACAATCTTAAAACATGAAATTGAAAACTTTAACCATTTAATTATATAAATACAGGAAGTGGGAGAAGAAAAAAAATCAATCAGTTCAAAAAAACTGAAAAGGTGACTAGGAAGAGCAGTAAAACAAAGAAGAAAAGTTGGAAAGCTATGACCACAAATGCTCGTAGTCTAGGCATTAAAATCCCAGACCTACAGGCCTTAATGTTGGAAGTGGACTTGGACGTCATTGCTGTTATACAGACCTGGTTCACAGAGTCTCATGATTAGGATACGGCTATCCTGGGCAGAAAAGGGGGAAGAGTAGCTCTTTATGTCAAAAACAATATCAATGCAACTGAACTGCAAGGGACATGGAGTAGAGAAGCAGCATTATGGACAGTCCTAAAAAAAAAAAGATGCAGCTTCCATTTACATTGGTGTGGTCTACAGGCCTCCAACACAAACAGAAGACTGGATTCAAAGGTGGAAAAGAAGGGAGAAGTGTTACTTGTTGGAGATTATTAGTCTGCCAGATGTGGACTGGCGTATCCTTTCTGCACAATCTACAAGTAGTAGAGAGATAGTGGATGCCCTTCAAGGGGCTCTGCTCAAACAAATGGTGATGGAACCCATGAGGGTGTAATACTCGATCTAGTGCTCTCTAATGGGGATAATGTCTCTAATGTCCGAGTAGGTGCCCACTTGAGTGATCATCAGATGGTACGGTTTGATGTCAAAAATAAGATACAGGGAAGTCACACAAAGACATGAGTTTTGAATTTCAAAAATACAGACTTTCTTAAAATGGGAATGTACCTGGAGGAAGAACTAAAAGACTGAGAGAAAATGGGCGAGGTGGAACCACCGTTGTTTCTATAACTGCAATGGGTCTCCTAACACTTTCCATTTCATCATGAGAGAGTTGTGGTGTTGGGGGAGACTACAAATGATGTCAGCATTTGGGTAAAGAGTGGGAAGGTCTCTTATCTGGAAATAAGGCTTCAAGAAGACCTATGCAACAATTACTTCTCCTCCCTGTAACTACTTATTTAGCTGTAAAATGTCAGACTTAAAAGCATCATTCTGTGTATTAACAAATGAAGGCTGTAAATGAAATGAAGTTAGCTTCTCAGACAAATCAGTTTTACACTCTCTGGGGTAGATTTTAAAAAATTGCTCAATCGCGTACTTTTGTTCGCGCACCAGGCGCGAACAAAAGTACGCTGGATTTTATAAGATACGCGCGTAGCCGTGCGTATCTTATAAAATCCGGGGTCGGCGCGCGCAAGGGGGTGCACATTTGTGCAACCTGCGCGCGCCGAGCCCAGTGCGCGCTGCCTGTTCCCTCCGAGGCCGCTCCAATTTCGGAGCGGCCTCGGAGGGAACTTTCCTTCGTCCTCCCCCCACCTTCTCCTCCCTTCCCCTACCTAACCCACCCCCCCGGCCCTATCTAAACCACCCCCTTACCTTTGTTGGCAGATTTACGCCTGCTAAAAGCAGACGTAAATCTGCATGCTCCAACGGGCTGCTGGCGCGCAGTCACCCGACCCGGGGGCTGGTCCGGAGGCTTCGACCACGCCCCCGGGCCGGCACCATGCCCCCGGGCCTGCCCTCGAAATGCCGCGTAGTTTCGGGAACTCCCCCTCCCCGCCCCTTTTAGAAAGCCCCGGGACTTACGCGTGTCCCGGGGCTTTACACGCGCCGGCGGCCTATGCAAAATAGGTGCGCCGGCGCGCAGGGCTTTTAAAATCCGCCCCTCTATGTTTAATTCCTCCTATCTCATAAAAACATAAGATATGTCATACTGGCTCAGACCAAGGATCCATTAAGCCCAGTATCCTGTCTCCAACAGTGGCCAATCCAAGTCACAAGTACCTGGCAAGTACCCAAACATTAAAGAGATCTCAAGCTACTATTGCTTATTAATTAATAGAAGTTTATGGATTTATCATCTAGGAACTTATCAATATCTTTTTTAAACTCAGTTACACTGCCATAACCACATCCTCTGGCAATGAATTCCAGAGCTTTACTATGTGCTGAGTGAAAAAGAATTTTCTTCGATTTGTTTTAAATGAGCTACTTGCTAACTTCATGGAATGCTCCCTAGTCCCTCTATTATCTGAGAGAGTAATGAGAAATTACTACGTATCCGATAATTTCTTTTTCCTTAATCCAGACAGATGGATTCAGGACTAGTGGGTTATGCACCTCTACCAGCAGATGGAGATGAAGCAAACTGACGTCACAGAATATATAACCCTGCAGTGACATCAGCCCGCCAGTATTCTCTTCAAAAGCAAACTGTGGACAGACCAGCAAAAACTTGACTAATAACAGATAAACATTTCAGTACTCAACCAACAGGAAATACTGAACTCAGGCAATGAATGTATGAACCTAATCTAGGGACTGGATTAACACCAGTAACCCCTGGAACACGTAGCCACGCAGGAGCACAATAACACAATCATTCAGCAGCCAAGGGCAGGAAGCTGAATCCATCTGTCTGGATTAAGGAAAAGGAACTTATCAAGTAAGTAGTAATTTCTCATTTCCTAGCACCCAGACAGATGGATTCAGGACCAGTGGGATGTACCCAAGCTACTCCTGAATAGGGCGGGAGGCTGCCCACGGTCCTGTCAAAACCACACATGCAAAGGCTGCGTCCTCCCGGGCCTGCACATCCAGGTGATAATACCTGGAAAAGGTGTGGAAGGAGGACCACGTCGCAGCCCAGCAAATGTTGATGGGAGACAACAATCTAACTGCCTGACCCCTAGTGGAATGAACCCTAACCTGAGTAGGCAACGGCTTCTCAGCAGCCACATAAGCAGCCATGACCACCTCCTTAATCCAGCGAGCTATTGTAGCCCACGAAGCCGGTTTGCCCTGTTTACTTCCACCATGAAGGAGAAGCAGGCGATCCGTCTTATGGAAAGATTTAGAAACCTCCAGATACCTCATGACATGTCTCTAGACATCCAAGGAACACAATATGGAATATTCCTCTGCATCTCTTTCCCTATCCAGAGACGGCAGGGAAATGGACTGACTCAAGTGAAAACCTGAGACAACTTTAGGCAAAAAAGAAGAAACAGTAGGCAGCTCTATCGCCCCTGGAGTCACCCGAAGAAATGACTCCCAGCAAGACGAGGCCTGCAGCTCAGAAATTCGATGCGCAGAACATTTCACCACCAGAAACACTGTTTTCAAGATCAGTAAGTGCAAGGAAAGACTATGCAATGGTCAAAACATAGGGCCCGCCAAGAAATCCAAAACCAGATTAAGACTTCACAAGGGCACCGGTAACCACAAGGGAGGAAAAAGATGTTTCACTCCCCCTCAAGAAAGGGGCCACATCTGGATGAGCTGATAAGGATTCACCATTCACCTGGCCCCTGAAACAGGCAAGAGCTGCTACCTGTACCCTTTATTCAAGCCATCCTGCAAAAATTCCAAAATGAGTGGAATCTTAACTGAGCGAGGAAGCACTCCTCGATCTTCACACAAAGCTTGTGGGAAATTATTTTAGGGAGCTATTTAGTTTACATGAAGAATTTTGTACTGTGATAGAAATCAGTGAAGCAGAGAATCACTGATATTACTAGCGTAATTATTTGATATAAGGCCTATAAGTTCTGAGAATAAATACGCCATTTTTCTTAGCCTGCTTGTAACAAGAAGCAAGTCAGATCAGATATATTAAAAAGCAGTTACTCAGGAGGCTAACTGCAGATATCAGAGGAAAACAGGATAGTAGCAACTTTGGCCACACTTAACCATTTGCTGATGTGACAAAGACAGACAGTTGGAGCCTCAAGAACACATGGGAGAAGCCCAGAGAAGAAACTAGAGCAAAGATCAGAAGAATTAACTTAAAAAGGGCATCATGAGACAAACTGTTTGAAATCAGAGAAAGAACAGCTCAGAGGAAAAGCTTTTGGACATTAGAGTAGTTAATGAAATGCCTGATGAACTGTTCCTGGGTTCTCAGTGCTGTGTTTCTGTCTTTACAAAGATATATCAGACTCACATTGGAAACTGTGAGGGGAAGTATATTTGTATACATTCCTTAATGCAAACTCTAATCTTGTATACTTTTATTGTTTATTCTCAGACTTATAAGTAAGCTTCTATACTTGTAAATAAGTGTGTTGTGTATTCTGTGACACAGAACCTACCAATCAGCCACCTTTTACAAAGCCTCAAACACTCGCCAAACCTGCACATAGGCTAAAGAAGTGGAGAACTTTTGTGCTCGAAGCAAGGTGGCAATCACTGCAGTAGAATATCCACGCTTCAGCAAGTGAGCCTTCTCAAGGGCCATAGCATAAGACATAACAGAGTCAGATCTTTGTGAAGAACAGGCCCCTGCTGCAACAGATTCCTGCGCGCCGCAAAGCAGAGTCTACCAGGAGCCTTCGCAGATCTGCATATCAAGGTCTCCTGGGCCAATTTGGTGCCACCAAAAGCACTATCTCCCTGTGACCTTCGACCCTCCAAACTATTCTGCCCAACATGGGCCACGAGGGGAAAGGCATACAGCAGCTTGTCCTCCAGCCAGACCTGCATGAGAGCATCGATAACCAAGGACTTCGGATCTCTCCTGCGACTGAAGAATCGAGGAACCTTCGCATTGCGAGCAGTCGCCAGGAGGTCTAGAGAGGGAAGGCCCCAGCAATCCACCATCAGCTGAAATGCCTCGTCCGATAATACCCATTCTCCTGGGTCCAGACTCTCCCTGCTGAGAAAGTCTGCTCTTACATTGTCCTTTCCTGCAATGTGCGAGGCTGAGATCTCCTTAACATGCACTTCTGCCCATTCCAAAAGCTGGTCTATCTCCTGTGACACTTGCTGGCTCTTAGTTCTTCCCTGCCGATTGATGTAAGCTGCCATGGAGGACATGATATTGGAGGCGATAAAGATAGAGAAGTACAGAACAGCCACGCTGGAGTGATATTGCAACTAGAGAGGCCGCTATATGCCGTTTTGAAGATGTGCTCTTTACAAAGTTTTTATTGCAAGGTAAAAATTAAAAAACTATCAAACTGCTTTATGAGACTGAGCACAAGTGAGGGCTGTAGAAGCGGTTTGACATGCTGGTATATGATTAGAGCTGGTGATAAATAGCCAGATTTAGATGGCATACATGACAATCAATCATCTTGTATGATGATAACAGAATTTATTTTGTACAATACCAGTTTGAAATATTTAAATTGGATTTGCAATACCCTGATTTTCAGTATTAATAATCGTCTGAGGAGATGAGAATTAATTTAGTCACTGTTCTTCCGCTGCTTTTGGATTTTTCTAATTGAGCAGGTGACAGGCTTCAGGTTTGGTAGTGGTAGTTTTGGACAATAGCACAATACCAAGTGACTAGGCAGATCCAGATATCAGCAGGCATTCGTATTGTGCATCAATATCTATGACTAATTGCTTCAGGGATGCAGCCAATGAAGATCTAATAGCTTATTACTATGACATAACTTAAGAAAAAAGCGTTTAATATGATGAACATAATTAATTCAAGTCAACTAGGTCAGTTTGTGATTTCCCCAAAACTCTCAGTGGAATTTGATACTAGGAAACCAGATATCTGATAGATTTTATTCCTAACTGACCTGGAATTCGTTAAACAAAATATGTAAATTCATGAGACTCACAGGTAAGAGGCAAACAGTGGCATGATCAACTATAATCTAGGCTGCCTAACAGAACATAATCTCCTGTATCTCCCCCAAGTGAAAAAAGGATGGCCAAAACTGAAATACCATCATGCATCTGCTAGCAATGCACGAAGAATACATATGCACCAGTCAAACCTTTGCTCACTGACCAAATCAACGGCTACAAACCAGGCTGAGTTTAAACAGCTTAACGTCCGACATTGAGAATTAAAAATACTCGCCGCACCAAAGACGAAAAAACGCAAGGAAGATGCTCAAAGAAGCCGCTCTGTGTCGTGTTCCTTCGTGTGCGCGTGCTCTGGCACATGGTGCCTCCAGCATCAGCCCGGGACTTATCTTGTCCCCCTCTTATGATGTCACTGAGTGGGCGGGACCAGCTGAGCTGGATGGAGGAAACCAGGCAGACTGCACACGACACAGCTGCACAGGAGAGGAGGGTCTGGAACAAGCGGTCATGGGAGTGAGGATGAAAGGGAGTAGATTCAGGAGTAATTTAAAGAAATATTTCTTTACACAAAGGGTGGCAAATGCCTAGAACAGCTTCCCAGTGGGGGTGGTGGACACAAGGATGGTATCTGAATTCGAGAAAGCATGGGATAAGCACAGGGAATCTCTGAGGGAGTGGTGGGGACTGTTGAGCATTTGTATGGATGGACAGGCTGTATGGTTTTTTTTTTTCTTTTATCAATTTCTGCAGCAGAAATCTTTTATTACTCAGCAGGAAATCATGAAATTCTCAGGCTACAGGGTAAGCTGGTAAAAGAGAAACCCCTTAGTATGAAGCAGAGGAGACTGGTGGAGTGATTCAGGAAGGCCTCATGTGAAAGCTGCACCCATCTGCCCCAACACTGAGCCCCATCAGTCCATGACCAGCTTGACAACACCATGGAGGATCTATAGGCAACGTCTTATAATCCTGATGATGGCTAATCCAGATGGACGACACCTGAAAATGTCTCAGACTGTTCCACTGCATTGTGTGTTATGTGCAAGTTAATCATTGGGTGTTTATTAATACTTAATCAGTTGCACATTGTTGTCTCTTATTCTTTGCTTCTTTTTTTTTTTAACTTATTGGGTAACTTCCACTATCCATAAATATCCTTTGTGCTTCCAGCTCTGTCACAACCAGGGATGGGATCTGGCACAGGAGCCTTCACTCAGAACCACCCAGAAATGTTTCTTCTATGTTTATATCCCTCCCAGCTTGCTTTAGTTCAGTCACTGCAGCCTCAGCCCTCAGCCCAACAGCAATGGATGAGGAATCCCTCCTGAGCCCTGCAATCATGAGCCCTAATGACTCCCTCTCCCCTCCCCCATCCCTGGGGACCCTGAACCCTGCCTCTCTCTCCTTTTCCTTCTCTCTCCATGCATCTCTTTCAGCCTCAAGATATCCCCTCTCTGCCAGATTCTCTCCCTCCCACCTCCTTTTCTCTCCCCACTCCATCTCCCAATCCCTTTCTCTCTCTCTCCCTCTTCACATCCAAAGTCTAAGATCATAATAAGCAGCATCTGTGGGAGAAACATCTGAAACAGCCCCATCACATCATAGCCACACTGAGCCTAGAAACTCTGAAGGAGGAGGTTTCCACCAGTAACACCCAAAGGAAGAAGAGAATCAGAATGGAAGAAACAGATGATGCTTTGTGAAAGACCCACGGGATGTTTGTGTGTAAGAGACTGGGAACACTGCAGCTAAATTTCCAGTTCCTCCCACACTGAAGGCCTTCAGAACATTTCAGTGCACAACTTCTCATAATGGAAGAAAAATTCATCTTTACCCAGCGATGCCAGAGTTTCATAATTCTCCTGCATGGTCTCCTTGTAAAGCTCCTTCTGCCATTCTTCCAACATCTCCCACTCGTCCTCAGAGAAATAGACAGCGACGTCCTCAAAGGTTACAGGGACCTGGAACAGGAAGAGGGACCTGCTCAGCACCCACTGATAGTAAAAAGGATCTTATGTTAACATTTGGAGAGAACCATGGGCATCATTTGGAATGTTAAACCCAAGGAGCACTGCCCTCTATATCTGTCCCAAGCAGCCTTTCATTGTGGTGCAGTTTTGGTTGTCACCACTGCTGGTAAGTAGAGAAATTTTAAAATCTGTTGAATATGTGAATGTTTTATATTTCTCCTTTCATGTCTTCCAATAAAATACAGGCTCATATATTGGACACCTGGGTTTAAAAAACATTTGGACAATTTCCTGGAGAAGAGTCTATAACCTGTTTGTGTATGTGTGCGCATGTGCGTTTATGCCTGGCGTGTCATGGCCTCATTTGGGAAACCCCTCCATTTCATGTAATGTTACCAGAGTGACCTCGAGTAATATCTCTGATTACTTTAGAGATGAACGATGGATTGTGTTTTCCCTCCCAAATGTGGGAGGAATACTTCATCATCCTCATGGCAAGCTGCGACTACGAATATTTTTACTGGTGCTGAGCAATATCGTAACCAGATATTCCAGCGGTACCGGGTACTTACAGAGACGGCCTCAGCGACTCATACTAAACTCCCATCCTGTAACAATGCCTCACGCTCACATTTGTGGGAAGAATGGTTTATTATTAAGACAATTATTCTTGACTTCCAGTCCTTATGGCCCATTTCCCATCCCAACCGTATTTCTCTTGTCAAGAGGATATAAATTCAAGCTACTCTCCCTGTTGACGGACCTGGAAAATGTACCCATGTGTCTGCTTATTTGCCTATTTCCACTTTTCCCCAACACAAGCATTCCCGTCGTAAATGGCAAATCTTGGACCTCCCCTGCCTGGATTTCTCCAATCAGGACAGTCAGAATGCCTTATAATACACACCTATTACTACTGAAGAACGCCATAGACTGATGGGGTCCGCATGGTTCCCATTTTCCAGCACACATGCTATTGGCCTTCTCTCCACTGCTGTTCTGTGCTTATAAACCCTAACAGAAACCCTTAAGAACGCTACCCAGGATCATCTCCGTGCTCTAGCACATCAGGTAGCTGAGACTTGTCATTATGCCATGGATAATTATTATATGGATTTAGATTTAAATCCCTAGCACAAAAAGGGGGTGTTTGCCAAGTATTAAATAATGAACTCTGTGCCCAGTGTTGCACACAGATTATCGATCATATCCCAAGGATACTAAACAGCGCTAAATGGTTAATTGAAAATTATAATCCTCCCCCAGAATAAGCCAAAGAACCCGATTCGGCTATCCGTATGCATGTGTGATGGGAACACATTAAGGTATGGGAAAAGAAAATACTGACTTATGTGTGCATTAGCTTTGCTAGTATACTTGGAATTGCTATTTTGATATGCATTGTGAAAGCTATTATGACTAGTGTACTTACCCTTCACCTGCGCAAGGTAGAAGTACATATAAACAACTATTATTAGTGACTGCTTTGTTCCAAGATCTGGTGGGTGGAGTGCAGAAACATTATTTGAGTTATTTAGTTAATGTAAAGAACTTTATAACAGGATAGAAATTAGTAGAACAAAGATAGTCACGAATATTGAAATAAAACGTATAAGTTCTGAGAATACATATGCCATTTTTCTTAGCTTACTTGTAACAAGACACGAGTCATGAGATCGGCTATATTAACAAACAGTTACTGATGAGGCTAACTGGGCAGATATTATGGAAAAACAGGACATCAGTAACCTGACCACACCTAACTGTTGCTGATATGAGGCCTCAGCAGATGGCAAGAACATATGGGAGTAACCCAGAGAAGACACTGGGACATACGTCCAGAAAATTAACATAAAAGACCAAAGTCAAGTCAGACTAATTAGATCAGAGAAAGAACAGATCAAAAGGAAAAACTTGTTGGACATAACAATGATTAATGAAGTGACTGATGAACTGTTCCTGATCTCCAGTGCTGTGTTTCTGACTTTCTAAGATATACAAGACTCACACTGGAAACTGTAAGGGTAAGTATCTTTGTACATATTCTTAATGCAAAATCTAATCTTGTATGTTTTTATTGCTTATTCTCAGAATTATAAGTAAAACTTCTATACTTATAAACGTGCTGTGTATTCTCTGACAAAATAACCACCTATCAGCCTACCCACTGCATCCTCTTCTTCTTCCCCCGTGGCATCTTCCTTACCACCCATCCAATCCTCCCAGGCTGCCAGGACCTTATTTATTTATTTTATTTATTTAACATTTCTTTTATACCGATATCCGTTCGCACATCGTATCGGTTCACAGTGAACAAAAAACCATTGGGCAGTGCCCGTACATATAACATATAACAGATAACATAATATAATATGATGAACTAGGCAACATATAAATAAATTTTTGGGAGGAGCCCTTACATATAACAGGCATCAATGGGTAGATGCTATGGAATATAACTATAACTATATACATGATAGTGCAAAGTACAAAATCAGCAGACATAAAGGCGTTCATACCAAGATATCAGTATAACATTCATAGGGGGGTTTTATGTAATAGGGGGTGAGATGGAGTAGGCTTGCTGAAAGAGCCATGTTTTAAGTTTCTTTTTTTTTTTTTAAGTTTCTTTTTTTTTTTTTTTTTCTTTTTAAGTTTCTTTTTTTTTTTTTTTTAAGTTTCTTTTTTGGGCCGTTTTCACGGAGGATGCCCTGCTCCTTGCCCCTTTCTGTCCCCCTTATGGCAATATTACCTAATGCAGTGCCATTATGAACTCAGTGGAAATTTCCATTCCCTCTTCCTGCTGGGCAAGAGGCTACGCTCCTATGAAGGGCCTGCACCCACCTTTGAGGCAGCTAAGGAGTGTCTGGAGTATCCGGTTGGACTTTCACTGCTAGTGAGACACTATAAGAGAGACTCCAACATTTGATGCCTCTGCCTTGATTTTCTGGCTCAATCTCTTTCTTTTTTTCTCTTGCTTTGGACTTGCCTCTGTTCTCCTCTCTGCTTTCTCCCTACCCTAAGTGCTCCCCTCCCTTTTTCCCCTCAATAAAACCTGTGTTTTCATCAGAGCTCACTCACCAGATAGGTGGGTGGGGGCAGGGACATGACAACCAGGGTCAGGGTGTGCTGCTTGGCCTTTGAGCCATGAGCAATCAAGATAAATAAATAAAATAGTATTAAGAACATTAGAAGTGCCGTGCTTGGTGAAATATCCATCACGGCCAGCATCCTGTTTCTGACACTGGCCAATCAGGAAGTATCCGGAAGAGCCCAAGAGAAGATTCGTTTGTTGAGGCCCACTTACAGGGACAGGCACTGGCTTTCCCCAAATCTACCTGGCTAACAATGGTTTATGGACTTTTCTTCCAGCAACCTGTCCAAACCCTTTCTAAAAACTCATCTGTGCTAGATGCCTTGACCACATCCCTCCAGCAACAAATTCCATGGCTTAATTGTGTGTTGAATGAAAAAAAATACTTGCACCACTTTGTCTTATATTGGCTGTTAGTTTCATGGAATGACCCCTAGTCTTAGCACCACCTGAAAGTGTAAGTAATCATTCCCTGTTTTTCTTTTCTACCCCACTCAATTTTATAAACCCTCTATCATCTCCCCTCTCAATCTTCTCTTCTCCAGTCTGAAGAGCCCCTACCTGCTCAGCCTTCCTTCATTAGGAAGCTGTTGCAATGCTGTGGTCATTTCTGTCACCCTCCTCTGCACAGTTTCTAATTCTGCTATATCCTTTTTGAGATGGGGGCAACCAGAACTGCACACAGTGCTCAAGATGAGATGGAGCAATACAGAGGCATGATGATATTCTCTGTTTTGTTCTCCATTCCTTCCCTAATTTCTAAAATTCTGCTAGCTTTTTGTCATCTCCAACTGTGATCATCTGACTCACTGCTCTGTTTTCCAGATCATTTATGAATATGTTAAAACAATACCAGTTCTAGTACAGATCCCTGAAGCATTCCACTATTTTCTTATTGCTGGGAAAACTGACCATTTAGTCCTACTCTGCGTTTTCTCTTTTTTTTCCCCAGCCTTCTTTATTGAGTTTTTCAAGCATACAAATATAGCGATAGTACATTAGCTGTCCAAACATTTTACATAACTAAGGGTCCCAAGACAAAGATAACCTTGACAGCCCAGTCAACCACATTTGTTACCAAGAACCCTTCCCGTTTTACCCACAAGGGAGAAAGTTTGACACTTCACGCATATCCAGCATAGCTCTCTGCTTCAACAGCAGGGGGGAATGAAGAAAGGTGGATCTATATTCAGGCAACAACCAACAAGGACTGAATTACATAGTCTGAGTAAACAGATAAGCAAGGGTGTAGCTTGCTTATTACGGCGGTTACTTCCCCTAACTAATTAAGCTAGATATTTCACTTGGATGCAGTTCCAACACTGCTCTCTACATTAATGGCAGGGGTGGAAGGGAAATAGGACCAAATAGGTTACTAAGGGCCAAGAGTAACAGATAAGTAAGAGAAAAAAAAAGTGCAAAAGCTTGCTGGGCAGACTGGATGGACCGTTTGGTTTTCTTCTGCCGTCATTTCTATGTTTCTATGTGTTTTAAGCTTCAATACCTTCTCTCTCCCCACTCAACAGCAGCATTAATTGTACCCCAGTCCACCATTCTTTACAGTTTCTCTGACCTTCCCCTTATCTGCATTTCCTCTTTGCACAAGTTTCCAATCCATAGCAGGACCTCACTTCCTATTTTATGACATTTTAGTTTCTGCAGAATCTCTCATGAAGGACTTTACCAAACACCTTCTGAAAATCCAAATACACTGTCAACTGGCTCAGCTATGTCTTCATGCCCATGCTCCCCTTCAAAGAATTCTAACACATTAGTACGGCAAGACCTCCCTTTGCTGAATCCATGCTAGCTCTCCCCCATGTTTATCCATATGTTTAGCCATTTTATTCTTAGCAACAGCAGCCACCATTTCACCCAGCAGTGGCAGGCTCACCAGTCCACAGTTACTAGAGTCACTCCGGGAGCCGTTTTTGAACATCAGCGTTACATTGGCTACCATCCAGTCCTCAGTTAGAGAGGATCTTTTGAATTATAGATTACAGTAACAAGTCTGCAATTCCATATCTGACCACTGGGGTGAATACTATCAGGTCCTGGTGATTCATTACCATTTAGTCAGTTTGCTCCAGCACCTCTTCAAATTCACACTGATTTATTTCAGTTTCACCAAGAAATCATCTACAAAGAATAGTTTCAGTGTGTATATGTCCCCAACATCCTCCACAGGAAAGACTGAAATAAAGAATTAATTTAGCCTTTCCGCTATGAACTTTTGGATAAGCTTTTAAGGAATGTTTCTGCACCTTGGATTAATTGAACACTGCATATTTACAATCAAGTACACTCTGAGATCAGCCCAGCAAAGCTAATTAGAAGTACCCCCACCCCGGCGACTGGCCCACCTCCAAGAAACTTGTGATCAAGCCTTTTCCGTTGCAGACCTGCTATTTTGTACTACTCTACCTGAGCAAATATAGTCTAGAACCTCAAGAAAGTCATTTAAAAAGCGCTCAAAACTTTCCTGTTTAAGCAGGCATTAGAACTGGACCCTTAGGGCTAAAATTAGTTGCTAGTATTCAGCACTCAGGACTTATTGTGGTTTCCTCATGCAGCATTACAACATGCAGGTGAAGCTCTTATGTTAGTGAGGGTTAATCTTGTTTTCATGTTTTATTATTGCGTGGGGTTTGCCTTGCACCCCGCTGCAAATATTACTGAATGTGTGCAGGCTATAAATTCTTAAAAATAAATCCATAATATAATCGGGCTTGTGTGTCCGTCAATGCTCGCGAATGTTTCGCAGCCCGCAGATAGATGGCGCTCTAATATATTGGGCTTGGGGCGCAGGCAGCTCCCTGGAAGCCTTGGAGGCTGAAACACGCTGCAACAGCAGGTACAAGAGGTACTCCGGGAGGAATTCTGCAGTGGCCATCGCGGGACAGGATGAAAATAGCTGAGGAGACCCCGGCATGCTGCGAACGGAGCGCGTCCCGCGGCACACGCTCCATTCGCGGCGAAGATGAAGGCCTGGTGCGCCCCTCGCGGCGAAAAGGGAAGGCCCCCGTGTGCCGTGATCGGCGCGTCCGGGCCTTCATCTTCGCAGCATGCCGGGGTCTCCACTGCTATATTATGCTCAAGGCAGAAATGAAAGGCCCCCGTGTGCCGTGAATGGCGCGCTGGGCCATCAACTTCACCGCGAACGGCGCGCAAGGCCCGCAGCATGCCGGTGACAGAGAATGTGTGTCAGGGAGGGGAGGGTGGGAGAGAGCAAGAGAAAGCATGGGGGGGGGGATGCCGGTAACAGAGAATGTGTGTGTGTGAGAGACTGGGTGACAGAGAGCATGGTTGGTAAGAGGAGAGTGGAGAGGTGTGAGAGCATGGACGGGGGATGCTGGTGAGAGAGAATGTGTATGTGAGGGGGGGGGGGTGACAGAGAGCTTGGTTGGTGAGAGGGGGTGAGGAGGATGTGAGAGAGAGCATGGGAGGTAAGAGAGGGTGGGTGGGTGGATGCTTGAGTGTGGGTTTCAGAGAGAGGGAGCCTATATGAGGGGAGGGGGATGCCGGTGAGAGAGAACGTGTATATGTGAGAGAGGAGAGGGGGTGTGGGGGAGTGCGAGAGACAGCTTGGTTGGTAAGAGGGGGAGTGCACAAGATGCTTGAGTGTAGGTTTCAGAGAGGGAGCCTATATGAGGGGAGATGTGTGTGTGAGAGAGGGGGTGTGACAGAGCATGATTGGTCAGAGGGGATGGGGAGGGTGTGAGAGAGAGCATGGGGGGAGGGATGCCGGTGAGAGAGAATGTGTGAGAGGGGGGTGTGTGTGTGACAGAGAGCATGGTTGGTGAGAGGGGGTGGGGAGGGTGTGAGAGAGAGCATGGGGGGAGGGATGCCGGTGAGAGAGAATGTGTGAGAGAGGGGGTGTGTGACAGAGAGCATGGTTGGTGAGAGGGGGTGGGGAGGGTGTGAGAGAGAGCATGGGAGGTAAGAGAGGGTGGGTGGGGGGATGCTTGAGTGTGGGTTTCAGAGAGAGGGAGCCTATATGAGGGGAGGGGGATGCCGGTGAGAGAGAACGTGTATATGTGAGAGAGGAGAGGGGGTGTGGGGGAGTGCAAGAGACAGCTTGGTTGGTAAGAGGGGGAGTGCACAAGATGCTTGAGTGTAGGTTTCAGAGAGGGAGCCTATTTGAGGGGTGTGTGTGTGTGTGCCAGAGAGTGAGGGAGCCTGTATGAGGGTGTGTGTATGTGGAAGGAACACTCTTACAGTGAATTTCTAGGGAAACTCTGCTGAAAACAAGAGCAGATGTGCCAATAAAAAGGCTTCGCCGCCCGGGCGTAGAACGGGTACAGTTGCTGGTAAATATCTAATAGTCTGAAGCATAGAAAGCAAATTCAAATCATAGAGGAGCCGCTAAACCCTGCAAAAACATTTCCTCCCTGAGCATAAATGCAGGCAAAGCTGCTTAAAAATTGCCCGATCCCCTCCTGCAGGGTACTGGAATAATCTTCCTTGTGAATTCCCCTCTCCCAGCCCTGGAGGGAAAGCTGTCCCTACCTGTGCAGGCTCTGCCTCGGCCATGCTCTCTCCTGGGGAGGAGGAAGCTGCAGGCTCTCTCCCTTCTCTGTCTTCAGGCTCTGCTTCCCTCGCTCCCTCGCAATGACCGAGGCTTGCGGAGATACAGCACCCACGGCTGGGAGCAGACATCATATGGGCTGACAGCAGCTTTACACCGAGAGCACAGACTGATGACATCATACGGGGGGGGGGGGAGGAGCTTTGCATTGAGCACAGACTGATGAGAGAGAGAGGAGAGATTGAAGAATCTGAATATGTACACCCTGGAGGAAAGGAGGAGCAGGGGTGATATGATTCAGACCTTCAGATACTTGAAAAACTTTAACGATCCAAAGACATCGACAAACCTTTTCCGCCAGAAAAAAATCAGCAGAACCAGGGGTCACGAGCTGAGGCTCCAGGGAGGAAGACTAAGAACCAATGTCAGGAAGTATTTCTTCACGGAAAGGGTGGTGGATGCCTGGAATGCCCTTCCGGAGGAAGTGGTGAAGTCCAAAACTGTGAAGGACTTCAAAGGGGCGTGGGATAAACACTGTGGATCCATCAAGTCTAGAGGGCGTAAATAAAGAGGAGGCAGTAGCCACAGAGGCATTCACGGAGCGGGATGCCAGTGGCCAGTGGTTGGTGTTCCACCTTCACGGAGCGGAAGGATGGAGGCCTGCCATCTCCAAAAAAAACCCCAACAAAACAAACAAAAAAAACAGGGGTGGGTAAGAGTATGGGGCAGGGGTGTGGCCTGCTTGTTACAGCGGTTGCTACCCCTAATTGAGCTGGATGTCACTTGGATGCAGATACGGCGCTGCTCTCTAAATTGGTGGTGGGGTGGAGGGGAATTAGGGCTGGAGGGTACTGGAAGCCAATAGTAACAGGTGGGAGAGAGAAAAAGGGAAATAAAAATGGATAAAGTGCGTAGATTGCTGGGCAGACTGGATGGGCCGTTTGGTCTTCTTCTGCCGTCATTTCTATGACATCACACGTGGGTAGGAGGAGCTTTACACTGTAGGCACAGAATGATGACATCTCACGGGATGGGAGGAGCTTTACACTGAGTAGAGAGGAAGGGGGAGACGGGAGGGAGAGTGCAAGGGGGAGGAGGCAAAAGGAGAATGTGGGAGAGAGACACGAGGAGGCTGCGCTTGATGCAGTTTTACAAGGGGAGAGAATGGGGAGGGGGGGGAGCTTTACACTGAGCCAGATGCAATAAATCAGCGCGGAAAACGAGCACTCAGTGTTGAGCGCCCGCTTTCCTAACCCGCGCCCAGCACCTCTCCTGGGCCAGTTCTCAGCCCCCTAGCCTGATCCCCCTTCCCCTATCCTAAATCCCCCCTGGAGGAAAAATGGGCTAGATGTTGTAGACATTCACATAACTCAAAGGTTTCCATGCACTGAAGGCGAGCCTCTTTCAATGGAAAGGAGGCACTAGAACGAGGGTGAAAGGGAATAGACTCAGGAGTGATCTAAGGAAATATTTCTTTACAGAGAGGGTGGTGGATGCAAGGTGCAGTCTTCCAGTGGAGGTGGTGGATGCTTCTGAATTCAAGAAAGCAGGGGAATAAACACAGGGGATCTCTAGAGCTGAGCAGTTGTGTGGATGGGTAGATTAGACAGGCCATGTGGTCTATTTCTGTAACTATGAATTTACCTTTCCAGATACAGAGCTTGATGTGAACAAATCAAAGGATTTTTGGACTGCCGATGTCCAATTAAGGCTTACTTGTTTTGTTTTTTTCAAAAAGGCCATCAGTCAGAAGCCATTGATAAACCCAGAACTCTTTGGATACGTTTGATGTCTATGCCAGGGGACTACTTAACAAATGATTCAACCTTACACAGGTTCACTTTCAGGGCTTGAGGAGATGTAACATATAGGAACTCACTGATGGACCAATCAGATTCACATTTTTTTAAATCTTGCAAACAGCTGATGCCAGAAGTGAACATAGTGCTCATGTTCAGATGGGGCCCCTGAAAAGATTTTTAATGTCATGAAGATAACTGGAGGTTGGTCTAGCCTGTCCTAAAATAGAAACATGATGGCAGAAAATGATTATATGGCCTATCGAGTCTGTCCATCCATACAGCTGTTCAATCCGTACCACCTCCTCAGACATCCCCTCTGCTTGTCCCATGCTTTCTTGATTTCAGATGCTATCCTCGTCGCCAGTACCTGCAGTGGGAGGCTGTTCCATGCACGTTTCCTTAAGATTACTCCTTAGTCTACCCCCTTTCACCTTCAGCTCAGGACCCCCTCATTCCAGAGTCTCCTTTCTGTTTAAAGAGACCCACCTCCAGTGCACGGATACCTTGGAGGTATTTAAATGTCTCTTATCCTATCTCCCCCATCTCAACTTTCTTCTAGGGTGCACATGTTTAGATCTTACACTGATATGGAAACAATTTAGGTGCCTTGTGGGTTTGGATTAGCTGTAAATGGAGGCCTCGCCTAGCTGTTTGAGGAGTTTGTTGATCAAATGACAGCGGTTCCCAATCAGAACCTTAAAACATGGTAATCGATGCAAGGGGAGGAGCCACATTAGTGTTCTAGAACCCGGTGTAATGTATGCGGCATTGCCTTTTTCATAGGAAGGCGCTGCTGTGTGCATCATGGCTCTTAGTTCTGTTTTGATATAGCAGGTTTGCTACACGGGAGCCAGGATTTTTTTTTTTTTAACTGCATCGTGCACTGCCTAGATAAGGGAACGTGTGTCACTTATTGAGGCAACACTAGAATTTGAATATACTTCTTTGTATGGCGAGTAGTAAGGGGCAGTGTCCTAGTTCTGCTCTGCATCCATTATTAGGGGAAGTTTCTGTGTTTGCAAAGCATGTTTGCAGCACCGGAGGTGGTTCTGTTGCATTGTGTATCGTTCGCACAAACCCCATATTTCACTTCCATGTAAGAGGGATCCTTTGTTGCCTGCAGGATCCTTAGAGGAAGCCAGGTGTCCTGCTTTTACAGAAACTGTCCTTAAGCAAGAACAAGCCACACAGTTGTCCTTTTTATTAATTTGGCCATGCACAGAAAAGGACATTGTATTGAATTTCATACAATTTCATACATATAAAAGACAAAAAAAAAAAAAAATCAAATAATACACTTAGTACCAGATTGGTGCTTTCAACCACACAAAAAGTCAGACAGAGCTATTCTTTCACACCTGAAAAATTCTTCCCCGGCCCTGAGGTTCTTAACGCTGCGTCCAGATTGGGCAGTTCCATAGTTTTGATGTCCGCCCATTGCATCTTCTCCTGTGTGCTGGGTAACCATGCTGCTTCTCTGTTATACTCTCCGGGAAACTCATGTAAAGATCTCCAGGACTCTTCTGTTTCACCTTGGGTTGGTGGTGTGTTAACTGCATTAAAGCTCTTTCCCAGGTCCCTGCAGAGTTCATTTGGGTACTCTCTAAATGTTTTCTATTGATGTCTCTCGTTTCTGTGTCTCTGCAGCTGTGTTGTGCTTCTGCTGTTATTTTCAATTTATATTCCTCCGTTACACTGTAAACCGGTGTGATGTGTCTAATTGACATCGGTATAGAAAAACAAACACATAAATATGAAGTTACGGCCTTCCTGGTAATGCAGTGACCTTAAGTTTGAGATTTTGGATCTTTTATACAGTTTGGTTTTTGTTGGTGTCCTGGATCCTTCTCTGTTACTTGTGACATAAGCTGCACTCGGGGATTTTATCTTTTTTTTTTTCTCTAAACACCTTGTTTCCAAAGAGGAAATCTCGTCTTCCTCCTGTTGCTCTGGCCCATGTCCTTGGGGGGGTAAAAGTTTGAGGTTAGTTCCTGCTGGCCCAGAACCAGGTCCAGTTTATTTCAGTGACATCAACAAATGGGCCCTTCGTGCAGTTCTGGCCTCCTTGATTTTACCGATGAAACGTTTTACTTTGGGTGTCACGTTCACCATGGGAAGACTTTCCCCACCCTGGAGTCCAGCGCACACAGTCCAGGAGCTCAGCTATCACTTCCTTCCCGGTGCTTGGCTGGGCTTAAATTGCTCTCATCCTCACGTGTTGCAGCCTTATTATTCACTCACGTTAAGCTGTTTCCGCCTCCTACTCTTCCAGCAGTTCCAAAATCTCTCTTCATTCCTCCCCTCTTAGATGCATGACTCTTTTGTTCGATGATGGCGTTGTTTTTGTACTCCTTTGCTTTTCTTTAGCCAGTTAGGGATTTTAAATTTGAATCACTTACCATTTGCAGCTTTTGTTTTGTTACTATAGCTTTCTCTTCCATTTTATTTTTTTTTTTGATGGGCTCTATTTTTAGATTTAAATGCAGGGTTTATGGCGTAACAATAGCGGTGTCTTATCTCCATTTTTATCTTGAGGGGGTCTGCATAACTATTTGGTCCTCTTAATTTTATCATTCGTTACTCTGGGTCTGTCTCCTACCATGAACAGGTGTGTACCAGGGCCTATAACTGCACCAGGGGTGTTGTCTTCACCTGAAGATTCAGCACTGTCACTACCATCATCATTAACCCTTGTGCTAAGGATGAAGGCGGGCCCCCCCCCCCATTTTATCCTGGGTGATGGGTAGCTCATGTGAATTTATTATTTTCCATCTTTTCATATTTCAGAAGTAGTGGTGGCTCTTCAGAGATTTGCTTTAGAAGTTGTAGAATGACATCACCATGTATGCTAAATAATTTTACTGTATTAAATTATTCTCTGTTAGTATGGATCTTCGGCTATGCTTTTAAATTTGTTATCCAATTAAAGCTTCTATCATAATGTGGTCATGTACATGGTTTCTCTGTTGGGGTAATGTCTCCAAATGGGTTCATTTTGTGCATACCCTGACAGGACTTCACTTCACTTGCAAGCCAGGGTATGTCGAACCTGATTTCAGTGTCTCAAACTGCTCTCCCATAGTGGATCTCATAGTGTACATTTAAATTTGATTTCCGTTTAAAGCTCTCACCACATTCTCGACATATATATGGTTTCTCGCCTGTATGGATCCTCAGGTGTGTTTTTAAATTTGAATTCTGATTAAAGCGTTTATCACACTCTGGACATCTAAATGGTTTCTCTCCTGTATGGATCCTCTCGTGGGTTTTTAAATTGGATTTCTTGATAAAGTTTTTACCACACTCCAGACAGGTAAATGATTTCTCGCCTCTGTGCATCTTCTGGTGTATTCTTAGATAGGAATCTGAACCAAAGCTTTTAGCACATTCCATGCACTGAAAAGGTTTCTGCCTAATGTATCTTAGCTGGTGAGACATCAGTTGGTCTTTTCTTGTCAAATTCTCTCTCCACTCCGTGCAAGTGGATAATTTCTGTTCTATGCTTGTCTGGGGTCTAGTGCTGATTGTCAGATTTACAGAAATGCTGTCTGTATCTCTTCTGGGTTCTGCATGGATTCTCCTTTTCTTGCTTGATTCAGACTCTCTCCTCCGGTCTCTTCTCTCCTCTGATCTCTGGATAAACTTTTCTTTGTCTTTCTCTGGGAGCATCTTCTGGGTTTCCTGGTTCACAGCACATCCCATCTGCTGCTTCTTATTTTCATGACTGACCCCAAAACCTGCTGGGTAAGAGAGAAAGTGCAGATGTTATTTCATATGTTGAGGGCACAGGAAAAAGTTCTCAGGCTTCCTATTCAGACCTGAATGTGCAATGGAGAGCTAAGGGTATGCGTTTTACTCCAACAAAGAGTATTCGGAAGGAAATGGAGTTTTGGACGGACCTGCCATTAAATCCAATGTAGTCACTGTCAGATTCAGTAATTGATAGAATTGAGATAAAAGGGTATTATCTCAGTCATTAAAGGTTATCAAACTGAATTCAGGTGGCTTCCTTCTTTATCAGGCCGATTCAGTACGGTGTGCTCAGGCCAAGCGCACCATTAGCCCCGTTTGGACGCGCATCCAACCCCCCCTAAACTAATAGCGCCCTCAACATGCAAATGCAAATGTTGATGAGCCTAATAGTCCCGAGCGATACAGAAAGTAAAATGTGCAGCCAAGCCGCACATTTTACTCTCAGAAATTAACGCCTGCCCAAAGGCATTAATTTCATAGCAATATTAAGTCAGAGGCCCCAAAAATAAAAAAATTAAAAATCTGCCTGCGGCCCAGAAAACAGACGCTAAATTTTGCCGGCATCCTTTTTCCGAACCCATGGCTGTCAGTGGATTCGACAACCGACGCCAGTAAAATTAAGCGATGGCTGTCAAACCCGCTGACAGCCGCCGCTTCTGCCAATAAGGAGGTGCTAGCGACGCGCTAGTGCCCCTAGCGCCTCCTTATTAGTGCGGGCCCTCATTTGCATACTGAATCGCGCGCCCAGGAGAGTGGCCTGGGCACGCGTTGGGAGAGCCGGCGCTCGCCTTGGAGCGCCGGCTCTCCCGCGCATTTTACTGAATCGGCCGTAAGAGAGGCTGCATTATGCATTATTACTGCTAGAGGACTGGTGTATGTGGACAGAACCAATGAGACTTATAGGTGGGTCTCTGATGAAGAGCCAATGAGAAGCCTATGCTCAGGGAGGCTCAGTTAACCCTTTCTCTGCACTCCTTTAGGTTTAAGCTTATAGTGAGTCTGTTTGACACATTGGGGATTTAAAGCCCATCCTCACTGCTGTATGAGACCTGTTAATGTCACTTTAGGGGTTACCCCATTCCCACTGGGAGATATAAGGTGGCAGCAGACACACACAATGAGATGCTCAAATATAAAGCTTCCTCTGCTCACCATACAAAAAAGGAATATTCACTTCTGGTGTCACCTCAGTAACATTCAATCTCTAACCAGGCAGGTGAAATAGCACTGAAGCACACACCAGAAGAATTTCTCCGAACAGCTAAATAATAATACAAAACAAGGAGGAACGAGATCTCAGATGACAGCATGCCCGGCTCAATGAGAGCTCAAAAATCACAGTCCCCTTCAATCATAGGTCAAAAAAAACCCCTCTACAAAACATCTCTTTATTTGAATCAAAAAGTTCTCTCTCTTTATTATTTCTATATGAAACTTATCTCAGTTTCTGCATAAATAGGAACTGACTCTGTATATTATTTTCTTTTATTCTTCTTTTTTCTACTTGCAGCTAAGATGGAAAAGTGCACATACTGGAGCTGACACCGACCAGCATTTTGCATAAAGCTGCTTCAGGGCAAATTTGTACACACTCCGACTTTTAAATGATGATTCTTCCAGCATTTTAACACTGCTCTCGGCACAAAATGACAAAAAGACGCTCACACTCCAAAGCGGATTACATTAGGTACTGAACGAGGGTCCATATTTAAAAGCCATTTAGATGGATAACATAACAGAATTTAGCTGGATAAGATGGGGGGCAGTAGGCGTTCTGGGGAGGAGCAGAGTTAGTTAAGTTAGCCGGCTAACCTAACTGGTTGACTCTGGTCGGGCCGTAGGGCTGTCCTAAAGTTAGCTGATTAGATATAAATGGCGACTGCATTGCTGAATATACCCTGCTAGTTAGCTGGATATGTTTATCCGGCTAATCAGCCGAGCAGCTGAAAATGGACCCCCTACATACTTCCCTGTCCCCAGAGGGCTTACAGTCTAAGGGCCGGATTTTAAATCGGTTTATGCGCATAGGTGGGGCCTTATTTTCAAAGGCCCGGCCATGCGTGTAAGTCCCTCAAATTTGATTGCATTATGATTACTAATGCCAAGCAGCTTCACCACAATTAGCCTTTGCGCCAGACTCCGCATTTAATTGAAAACTAGATTTAAACTATCCCCCCCCCCCCACACCCCCATTGGTTCTTGGACCAGCTGCCCCATCAAGCAGACATTTATGGTGTCTAGAAATTTAACCTCCATGATATTCCTCAATGAGACATTCACCCAATCGATACTGAGGTAACTGGAATCTCCTATCATTATTGTGTTTCCGTGCTTAATAGCCCATCTAATCTCTTTAACATTTTATAATGTTTCAGTGTCCTGGTCAGGGGGATGGTAGTAAATCCTCCTCCCCATCACACACAGAATTTCTATCCATAAAGATTCCAGCATGCAGTTTGTTTCCTGCAGAATCAGTATCCTGTTTGACTCTATGGAATCCTTAACATATAGGGCCACGCCACCACTACTTCTGTCTGCTCTGTCATTTTGATATATTTTGTACCTCGGGATCACAGTGTCCGATTCGCTATCCTTTTTCCACCAGGTCTCTGGCATGCCTATTATGTCAATATCTTCATCCAGAGTCACTAACTTGCCAATCTTATTTTTTTAGACTTCTGGTATTTGCATACAGACACCAAAATGTATTCTTTTCCTTATTACTAAAAGGTGATTCAGGCAGTTTGGAATCATCCATCTATATCTACCTCAGCTTTTTTCCAAACCCTCACAGTCACCGCAACCCAATTTCCCTGTTTTGCCAGTATCCTTTGTAGATAATTCACTCCAAACCATGCACTCCTGTTGGCTTTCTGCCGTAATCTAGTTAAAAAGCTACTCTCTCTCTCTCTTTATTGAGTGTTAGCGCCAGTAGTTGCATTCCAGTTTGGTTAAAGCGGAGCCCATCCTACCAGAAAAGGTTCTTCTCTTCCCAAAAAGTTCCCCAGTTCCCAATGAATTTGAAGCCCTCCTCCCTGAACCATGTTCTCATCCACACACTACAGAGCTCGGCCTGCCTCTGGGGTCCTGCCCGTGGAATGGGGAGCATTTCTCAGAATGTACCACAGGACATTCTGGTTTAGTTTCCTGCCTACTAGCCTAAATGTAGCCTCCTTCATTTCCTTATGGCACCGGCATAGACTATGACAGCTGATTCCTCTTCAGTACTCTCTAAAATTATCTCTAGGTGATGTATGACAGACAAATTACCAAGCGACCCTCACAGCCTCCAGCCACCCAGCTATCTGCAATCCTAATGGTGATTTAATCTCTCTCCTCGCTTAGCTGCCCCTCAGAGTGCCTGGAAAACAGCAAGGAAGGCAATCTATAAATGCCGTGAGGGTAGACAAGATAGAATAGATGCCAGATGTCCTTAAAACAGCTTTATTGTAATGGAGACAAACCGCGTTGGAGGTGCCCGACTCTGGCCAAGTTTTCCCAACAAAAAGGGGGCGAAACTCGGCCAGAGTCAGGCACCTCCAACGCGGTTTGTCTCCATTACAATAAAGCTGTTTTAAGGACATCTGGCATCTATTCTATCTTGCCTACCCTCAGAGTGCCTGAACATATGCACCATCTGATCCCCACGCCCTTCCGATTGGCTTTTTTTTGTTTGGCTCAGCCAACAAGCACGTTCTGCCATCCATTCAATCCTTCTTATTGCAAACCTGCAAGTGCAGATCAACAGCCGAGCTCCACGTGTCAGTCTTATGCCAGAGAGGTTCAGACTATAGGGAGCTGGAGCGATGTAGATGTTCCTTTGGTAGGATTTGGGGTGTTTTGTGTTCAGTAATGATGGGACTTTCCACCCTGCTTTGTCATCTTTGTGACAAGGGATGGGATCTGGGGCCTCGCTGTCAGCTCTGTGGACCCGAGGTACAGATCACTCCTGGCTCGGGCCTGCATTCCTGCAGAGGCTGAGGCTGTTTCTGAGATTATGTGGGAGGCTTGTGGTGCATTCTCCTGACGAAAACAGAAAATTGGGGGGTTCAGCATGTCTATAGTTTCATTAATGACCTGCATGGCACTACTTGGGCACCAGAAGCTAAGATTTTTCAATAGAAGACAGCCAATATTCAGTGAGCCTTTGGAATTCAGTAGGCATTCAGGGTAGGAAAAGCCTCCCATGACAAAATCCTTTAGAAATCAGAATGTGAGGTCACGTGATGTGGTGAGCCGGGGAAGGCGGAAAACCCTTGAGCTCCGAGTGCCTAGCTCTCTCAGCGCGATTTTAAACAGCAATTACGGCTCCAAACTTCATCCCACTGGAGAAACTGTGAGTGCCTATGTCCATCGCCAAATATATGAATAAAACGCCACCCCCGATGGCATCCAGAACGACTAAAAAAGATAAAGAAAAAACGCGGGGCTCCGAAGCCAAAATGGCCGCCGCGGGCGAAATCGCCGGGGATCCCGTTTCAGCAGGGCTCACGCTGCCTGCTATTGAGCACGTTATAAAAGCTGCTCTGGATGAAAAACTGGCAGGGCTGAAGGCACAAATAGAAGAGGTGCATGTGGCAGTAGCTGAGCTCTCCCCTCGTCTTGACCATGCCGAAGGCAGAATTTCTGTGCTGGAGGATGATGCCCGCAGTGCTGAGACCAAAGCTGAAAAGCAGGGGAAACTGTTAGCCCAGCTCCTCGACAAGGTAGACGATTTAGAAAACAGGGAAAGGAGAACCAATCTTCGTTTTTTGGGGTTTCCTGAAGAACTGGAGGATGCAGCTATGGGAGAGTTACTAGAGCACTGGCTCCCTGAGGTTTTAGATTTACAGCAGTTCAAAGGCTCCCTGAAAGTGGAAAGAGCACACCGCTTGGGAGTAAAAAAAACAAACCTCATCAGGCCACGGCTAGTCATAGCAAAGTTTCTTAGTTTCACTCACAAGAACGAAATTTGGAAAGCTTACAGGCGCAAACCAACCATTTCCTATGGGAAGCATAATATTAGGATTTTCCAGGACTACGCCGCAAGGGTGTCTGAACTACGAAAGGGATTCTCACCTATCTGTTCCCAGCTTTTCCAGCAAAAAATTAAGTTTGCCCTTCAGTATCCAGCGAAACTCCGGATTTGGCATAAGGATCAACAACTCCTTTTCCAAACACCAGAATCAGCGGCTGATTTTTTGAAATCCGTCCCGACCACTTCAGCATCAGGGGAGCAGGGCTGAGATAACAGCTCTGCGGACGTCGCCGCTTCTCTACGTTCTCTATGTCTCCTGTGACACCATCTTGGTGGATATGGGGGAAGCTTCACCCCATTCCCATTCTGCCTTGTTCAGTTCAGAAGGGAACAGACCATCTCCTGTGTTCACGCCTTTTTGCTCTGCCCAGTTCTCCAACCAGCTAGAGATCCCTAATTAATTGCCATGCCAATTTCACTCATATGTCTTCATGAACACTGGCTTTACTCGGTGTATTCTTTCTTGGGGTCCTGCTGGCAACGATATGGAGCTACAGCGCTCGTACACAAATCAAATGACCTCTACGCCTCCAGGATTGAGGCTTTCTATTCTATGGACTCAACAGGGGGGGGAATGGTATGGGGGGAGGGGAGGGATATGTTCTAAACATCAAAATCACAGAACATATAGAAAGACATGGTTTAATGGAACAAAGTCAGCATGGCTTTACCCAGGGCAAGTCTTGCCTCACAAATCTGCTTCACTTTTTTGAAGGAGTTAATAAACATGTGGATAAAGGTGAACCGGTAGATATAGTATACTTGGATTTTCAGAAGGCGTTTGACAAAGTTCCTCATGAGAGGCTTCTAGGAAAAGTAAAAAGTCATGGGATAGGTGGCGATGTCCTTTCGTGGATTGCAAACTGGCTAAAAGACAGGAAACAGAGAGTAGGATTAAATGGGCAATTTTCTCAGTGGAAGGGAGTGGACAGTGGAGTGCCTCAGGGATCTGTATTGGGACCCTTACTGTTCAATATATTTATAAATGATCTGGAAAGAAATACGACGAGTGAGATAATCAAATTTGCAGATGACACAAAATTGTGCAGAGTAGTTAAATCACAAGCAGATTGTGATAAATTGCAGGAAGACCTTGTGAGACTGGAAAATTGGGCATCCAAATGGCAGATGAAATTTAATGTGGAAAAGTGCAAGGTGATGCATATAGGGAAAAATAACCCATGCTATAATTACACGATGTTGGGTTCCATATTAGGTGCTACAACCCAAGAAAGAGATCTAGGTGTCATAGTGGATAACACATTTAAATCGTCGGTTCAGTGTGCTGCGGCAGTCAAAAAAGCAAACAGAATGTTGGGAATTATTAGAAAAGGAATGATGAATAAAACGGAAAATGTCATAATGCCTCTGTATCGCTCCATGGTGAGACCGCACCTTGAATACTGTGTACAATTCTGGTCGCCGCATCTCAAAAAAGATATAATTGCGATGGAGAAGGTACAGAGAAGGGCTACCAAAATGATAAGGGGAATGGAACAACTCCCCTATGAGGAAAGACTAAAGAGATTAGGACTTTTCAGCTTGGAGAAGAGACGACTGAGGGGGGATATGATAGAGGTGTTTAAAATCATGAGAGGTCTAGAACGGGTAGATGTGAATCGGTTATTTACTCTTTCAGATAGTAGAAGGACTAGGGGACACTCCATGAAGTTAGCATGGGGCACATTTAAAACTAATCGGAGAAAGTTCTTTTTACTCAACGCACAATTAAACTCTGGAATTTGTTGCCAGAGAATGTGGTTCGTGCAGGTAGTATAGCTGTGTTTAAAAAAGGATTGGATAAGTTCTTGGAGGAGAAGTCCATTACCTGCTATTAGGTTCACTTAGAGAATAGCCACTGCCATTAGCAATGGTTACATGGAATAGACTTAGTTTTTGGGTACTTGCCAGGTTCTTATGGCCTGGATTGGCCACTGTTGGAAACAGGATGCTGGGCTTGATGGACCCTTGGTCTGACCCAGTATGGCATTTTCTTATGTTCTTATGTTCTTAGTTAGCACTAGTTCCATTTCTGTACTCAATCACTTCTTAAATCTACACTCTTATCTCCATCTGCAACTCGCTGCTATGCAACAACACCACAGACAAATAGTACGGGCCCGGTCGGGAATCCAGTTCTCTTGGAATGGAGGGGGGGCCAGGCTGGGAGCCTCCACCTCTACCTACACTTGGTCATTTTCACAACTGTTTCAGCAATTGCTCAGTCTGTTACATGCCTAACCTGATATCCTGGAACGTCAATGGGTTGGGCTCGCCAGTCAAACGTCGTAAAGTGCTTGATCACCTTAAGCGCCTTCATACGGACATTGCCGGATTGCAAGAAACACACCTCACTACAGAGGAAAGTCAAAAACTGCAAAGAGATTGGGTTGGTTCCTGTGTCTTTTCAGCGGCAGTCAACAGAAAGGCTGGGGTCGCAATACTAGTTAGCAAAACGGCGAACTTCCACACTGTTAAAAGTATCGCGGACCCGGAAGGCCGATTTATTTTGCTGATTGGCCATTGGAACAACCTACCAGTCACGCTCTGTAACATCTATGCTCCCAACGAGTACTCGCACTCCTTTTTCACATCCATCAGTAATTTAATTCACACTCACGCACAGGGACAAATATTCCTTTTAGGAGACTTCAATTGTGTGCACGATGTCTCCATTGATAAGAGCCCGCCGCAACTGAGACGGTCCACTAAGACTAAGCAAGGTATCGCATTCCTCTGTCACCAACTACAACTCTTGGATGTATGGCGTGTGCTCCACCCAGGCGAATTAGACTATACTCATGTGTCACGTTCCCATCTGTCCTTATCTCGGATCGATTATATTCTTGTCTCGCAGGCTCTCTTCTTCCAGATACAGAAGGCGTCCATTGAAACACAAGTGATTTCGGATCATGCTCCAATATCTCTTAGCTTATCTCCTCTTCATGCCCAGCAAGGCGACCGCATATGGAGATTCCCCGGCTATCTTAAAGATGATAATAAATTTAAGGACTATCTACAGCTTAAATGGAAAGACTACATGGAAAATAACCAACAACATGCGTCAGACCCTCAGCTTCTCTGGGAGGCAGGGAAGGCGGTCCTAAGAGGAGACATCATAGCTTATGTCCACCGGCGAAATAAGCAACTTAATCAGAACATCTTGCATCATGAACAACAACTTGCGAGAAGCAAGCGTGAACTTAACATGTCTCCCTCCCCCCAACACAGAAAAGAATACTATAGCATTCTAGGGAGCCTGAACGCACTCCTACATATGAGAGCGCAAGCCTTTATTCAGAAAGGAGAACAGAATCTATTCCGATTTGGAAACAAATCTGGCAAATTACTGGCGAACTTGGTCCGGGCTACCAGACGGAAAACCTTCATAAATAGCATGTATTCCACCACTGGGACCATCACCACAAACCCACGGGACATCTGTGAGTCATTCCGTACCTTTTATGAACACCTATATACTCCAGACCATGGGAAGGGGGAAGCAGAGGAAAAGGACTTTTTTCAAACTTTGACGCTGCCACAGCTCAATGCCCCTCAACAGGACTTCCTCAACCGACCGATCCAACCTTATGAGGTCTCGCAAGCCATATCCTCCACCCATGCAGGGAAGTCGCCCGGACCAGACGGCCTGTCATATGACTTCTATAAAATACTTCAACCCCATTTGGCTGTCCCCCTTACTAGCTTTTATGCAGCTGGTCTGGCGGTGGGGCGCTTTCCTCCCTCCTTTAACACAGCTCACATCACGGTCTTACCGAAGCCTGGCAAGGACCCCCTACAACCTTCGTCTTACCGCCCGATCTCTCTACTCAACTGCGACTTAAAGCTCCTAGCGAAGGTACTCACAGAACGCTTGAATGTTCTACTGCCCTTCTTAATATCACACCATCAGGTAGGGTTTGTAAAGGGACGGTCCCCGCATGCTAACATCTTAAAGCTTGTGTCTGCCATGGAAATCTGCCAATCTCAACAAATCCCCGCACTTGCCATCGGATTTGACTCTGAAAAGGCGTTTGATAGGGTAGCCTGGTCATATCTTTTTTCCACCCTCCAACGTTTTGGAATTTGCGGGGAGTTTTTGAAATACCTCAAACTTTTATACCACTGCCCTCTTTCCCGGATACTGGCCAATGGATATCTTTCCAACGATGTTCACCTGGGGCGTGGAGTACGACAGGGATGCCCTCTATCCCCACTACTTTATATCCTGGCTATCGACCCCTTGCTGCGCAAATTAGACCAATCGTCGATCATTCACGGGTTTGGGGGGCCGTGTCACGACTGTAAGATAGCGGCCTTCGCTGATGACGTATTGGTTTTTATTACCCAACCCACACAATCTTTGCCTGAAGTACTACGGTTGCAGCATCAGTATGGTCAATTCGCAGGTCTAAAAATAAACCTGGATAAGTCCGAGGTCATTGACGTCACCGGTTCGGTACATAACACTTGGACTGGCGAATTCCCTTTGCGCTGGGTCTCTAAGGAACTCAAATACTTGGGAATTCGCATACCCACCCACATCAATCTGCTATATCAAGTGAACATACAACCACTATTAAATCAAACCACCATCAAGTTACATCAGTGGGCGTCCCTGCCTCTCTCACTCTCTGGCCGAATTCAATTGGTCAAAATGATCTTGCTCCCCAAGTGGCTTTATCTTCTGCAAATGGCCCCTTTATGGATCACCAAAAAGGATTATAAACTTTTTTTAAAGGCACTGCGAATCTTCCTCTGGAGGGGAAAAAAAGCGCGTTTACCTATGGCGGTTTTGACTGCTCCGGTGGAGGCGGGAGGTATGGGTTGCCCAGACCTGCTAACCTACAACTTGGCATGTACCCTTCGCTATGTAAATGATTGGTTATTCTCAACGTCCAGGTATGTCCCTTGCACCCACCTCCTGGAGTGGTATGGAGTTACGTCTCTGAACCCACTACTGCATTTGCCAATTACACTGCTCCCACACCACCTCAAAAACTATATACTACTACGCTCTTGTCGGAAAGCATGGATTATGCTTTGCACTAAGCATCATTTGTCCACACGTATGACCCCCTTACTACAGATAGTGGGCAACCCGCTTTTTGAACCTGGACATTGTAGGGGTACCTTTCACAAATGGCAAAACGCTGGGCTCACCTACGTCTACCAACTTTTCGAGGCGACTACGGGTCACTTTCTCACGTTTCCAGAATTGCAGGTGGTTTATAAGTTCCCAAACTCGGATTACTTTGCTTATCTACAAGTAAGACATTTCGTTCGCAGCTTAAACTTCTCAACGCCGATCTTACACACTGCCCAGCGGATACAGGAACACCTACAACCGGGCCCAGTAAAAAAAACTGTCTGTCTCCAAACTTACGAAGTCCTTACTAGCATCAGCATCCTTGCCATCTCTAGATAAGCTCTATCGTAAGTGGGCGCAGTGGGCTAAATGTACAATTACAATGGAAGACTTTAAACGCAGTGTCGTAACTACGTCTGAAATCACTGTCAATGTACTACTTCGGGAAACTCATTATAAATTCATGTGGCAATTTTACATTCCACCTAACCGAGCCTACCACATGCGGCTTGTTCCCACCAACAAATGTCCCAAATGCACGATTGAAGATGGAGATTATTACCATTGTTTTTGGGACTGCCGGGAAATCCTATCGTTTTGGGCACAGCTTTCCCGTTTCTGCTCGCAATTGCTACATATAAAACTACCCATGGATCCTTCTCTTTGGCTTTTTGGAACGCTGCCAAATACAGTCGGCTCTTTGAGTGCCCCCAACCTGCTATTCTTAACAAAGGCGGGCCTGTTGGGGAAAAAATCCATACTGCAGACGTGGACCACCCATCTTGCGCCGACCAAGGACATGTGGTTCAAACAGCTGGTGCATCTCTGTGCGATTGAACTGGCAGTAGCAAGGACTTCATCTGCAAAGACTTCGGCTCTACTAGCGCTTACGTGGTCCCCGTTAACAGATTACCTGTCACCTACAATCCAAGCCACTAATACCATACCGTAATAATAACAGCGGACATATTTAACTGTATTATTCACTTTGCTAATTCTACCATTATTGTCCATATGCTATGACTTTGATGTAGATCTCGATGTTGCTATAAGCAGACATTCATGTTCATGTTCATGTGTATATTGTTCTCTGCAATTAACTGAAATGGAACTAGGAAGGGGGGGAAGGGGGGGAGGGGCATAACTAAGTGAATGGGTAACTAAGTAAAGAGCAGCAAAGTTACAAGGACTACAAGGAGGGACTTGTTCGATATGATTTATTCTGTTATATGATGGTAACCCTACCATAGCTGTTTACTTTAATGGGACAGTATTGATGATTTCATCATAAGTCTGTACCTTGTTGTGTTGTCATTCGTTATCTTGGATTTTGTACCATCGGAATTGTACATTGTTTACCTTCCGTGTTTTCACTGTTATTGTATCTCTTATTTTACGAAAACCCAATAAAACATGGTTTCAAAAAAAAAAAAGAAATCAGAATGTCCCAACCAGCTTCTTCCTCCTCCCTCATAAAAGATAGAGAGGTGCCTCCAGGTTGCCCCGGGGTCCTCTCCTGTCCCTGAGCTCTCCCCTCACCTCTCCAGGAGCTTTTCAGTCTTCTCCTGAGTCTCGGGTCCTGCTGGTCCCTGACCCACGGACCTTCCTCGTGCTCGATCTTTGATATCAGAGAAGGTTTCCCAGCTGAAGAGCCTGCTCCAAGCCAAAAAGAATTTCATCATCTGTGCTTAGTTCTGGAGACATCATATGAGAAAACATAAGAGGGAGGCAAGAAGCAGAGAAGGGCAACCAAAATAGTGTGGGGTCGGCATCAGAAGCCGTATGAGATGGAACTTGAGGATCTACATAAATATACCCTGGGGAGGAATAAGAGGGGATAGGATACAGACCATTAAATACCTGAAAAGTATTAATAATGCACAGGAATAAGAAATGACTACTTTCCTGATAATTTACTTTTCTTTAGGATAGACAGATGAATACAGAACCAGTGGGTTATGCACTTCTAACAGCAGATGGAGTCGGAGTAAAGCAGACAACATAAGAACATGCCATACTGGGTCAGACCAAGGGTCCATCAAGCCCAGCATCCTGTTTCCAACAGTGGCCAATCCAGGCCATAAGAACCTGGCAAGTACCCAAAAACTAAGTCTATTCCATGTTACCATTGCTAGTAATAGCAGTGGCTATTTTCTAAGTCAACTTAATTAATAGCAGGTAATGGACTTCTCCTCCAAGAACTTATCCAATCCTTTTTTAAACACAGCTACACTAACTGCACTAACCACATCCTCTGGCAACAAATTCCAGAGTTTAATTGTGCGTTGAGTGAAAAAGAATTTTCTCCGATTTGTTTTAAATGTGCCACATGCTAACTTCATGGAGTGCCCCCTAGTCTTTCTATTATCCGAAAGAGCAAATAACTGATTCACATCCACCTGTTCTAGACCTCTCATGATTTTAAACATCTCTATCATATCCCCCCTCAGTCGTCTCTTCTCCAAGCTGAAAAGTCCTAACCTCTTTAGTCTTTCCTCATAGGGGAGTTGTTCCATTCCCCTTATCATTTTGGTAGCCCTTCTCTGTACCTTCTCCATCGCAATTATATCTTTTTTGAGATGCAGCGATCAGAATTGTACACAGTATTCAAGGTGCGGTCTCACCATGGAGCGATACAGAGGCATTATGACATTTTCCGTTTTATTCACCATTGCATTTCAATGTGTTATCTACTATGATGCCTAGATCTCTTTTTTGGGTGGCAGCACCTAATATGGAACCTAACATTGTGTAACTATAGCATGGGTTATTTTTCCCTATATGCATCATCTTGCACTTATCCACATTAAATTTCATCTGCCATTTGGATGCCCAATTTTCCAGCCTCACAAGGTCTTCCTGCAATTTATCACAATCTGCTTGTGATTTAACTACTCTGAACAATTTTGTATCATCTGCAAATCTGATTACCTCACTCGTCATATTTCTTTCCAGATCATTTATAAATATATTGAAAAGTAAGGGTCCCAATACAGATCCCTGAGGCACTCCACTGTCCACTCCCTTCCACTGACATCAGCTCGCCACTATTCTCTGTAAAAGCCAACTGTGGACAAATTATCAAAACTTGATTAACACCAGATAACCATTCCAGTAGTCAGTCAACAAGAACCACTGAGCTTAGACAAAGAACGTATTAACACTAGTCTAGGGACTGGATTAACACCAGTAGCCCCGGACCATGTAGCCACGAAATAGGACCATAACTCCATTATTCAGCAGCCAACGGCAGGAAGCTGGATTCATCTGTCTATCCTAAAGAAAGGGAAATTAGGAAATTATCAGGTAAGTAGTAATTTCTCATTTCTTAGCGTCTAGATCAGGGGTGGGCAATTCCAGTCTTCGAGGGCCGAGAACCAGTCGGGTTTTCAGGATATCCCTAATGAATATGCATGAAATAGATCTGCATACACCTGAGGTAGAGTGCATGCAAATCTCGCTCATGCATATTCATTAGGGATATCCTGAAAACCCGAATGGTTCGCAGCCCTCGAGGACTGGAATTGCCCACCCCTGGTCTAGATAGATGAATCCAGAACCAATGGGATGTACCCAAGCTACTCCTGAATAGGGCGGGAAGCTACCCTCGGTCCAGTCAAAACCGCATGTGCAAAGGTTGCGTCCTTCTGAACCTGCACATCCAAATGATAATACCTGGAAAAGGTGTGTAAGGAGGACAACGTCGCAGCTTGCCAAATGTCGATGGGAAATAATCTAACCTCCGCACATGACACTGTCTGAGCCCTAGTGGAATGAGCCCTAACCTGACTACATAATGGCTGCTCGGCATCCACACACACGGCCGTAACTACCTCCTTAATCCATCAAGCTATAGTAGCCTGTGAAGCCGGCTCGCCCTGTTAACCTCCGCTGTGGAGGACAAACAGGTGATCTGTCTTCCTGAGAGGTTTAGAAACCACCAGACACTTCACGATATGTCTCTTAACATCCAAGGGTCGCAATAGGCAATATTCCTCCGCATCTCTCTATCCAGAGATGGCAGAGAAATGGACTGATTCAAGTGAAAATCCAAGACCACTTTTGGCAAAAAGGAAGAAACAGTACGCAGCTGTATTGCCGCTGGAGTCACTCGAAGGAACAGCTCCCGGCAAGACAAGGCCTGTAGCTTGGATATTCTACATGCAGAACTGCCACAAGAAACACCGTTTTCAAAGTCAGTAATCGGAAAGAAAATGTATGCATCAGTTGAACCGTAGGGCCTGCTAAGAAATCCAAAACCAGATTGAGACTCCACAAGAGCACCGATAACCGCAAGGGAGGACGAAGATGTTTCACTCCTTTCAAGAAACAGGCCACACCTGGATTAGCCGACAAGGGTCCACCATTCACCTGGCCCCTAAAACTGGCAAGAGCCTCTACCTGTACCTTTAATGAACTAAAGGCCAATCCTTTTATTCAAACCATCCTGCAAAATTTCCAAAATGAGCGGGATATGAACTGAACATGGAAGTACCCCTCAATCTTCACAGCAAGCCTCAAACACTAGCCAAACCCGAACATGGGTTAAAAAGGTGGAGAACTTTATAGTTCCTGGCAAGTTGGCAACCACCACAGTAGAATATCCATGCCTCAGCAAGTGAGCCCTCTCAAGGGCCATAGCATAAGACAAAATCGAGACGTATCTTTGTGAAGAACAAGTCCCTACCGTAACAGATCTCTGTGTGCTGCAAACTGGAGGGGGGAATCTACCAGGAGCCTTCACAGATCCGCATACCATGGTCTCCTGGGCCAATCTGGTGCCACCAAAAGCACCATCACCCTGTAACCTTAGATCCTCTGAACTATTCTGCCCAACATGGGCCATGGGGGAAAGGTATACAGCAGCTTGTCCTCTGGCCATTCCTGCATGAGAGTATCAATGCCCAAAGACTCTGGATCTCTCATGCAGTCGCCAGCAGATCCAGAAACAGCAAACCCCAGCGATCCACTATCAGTTGAAATGCCTCATCTGACAATTTCCATTCTCCTGGGTCCAGACTCTGCCTGCTGAGAAAGTTAGTTCTTACGTTGTCTTTTCCTGCAATATGTGAAGCTGAGATCTCCTGAAGATGCACTTCCACCCATTCCATAAGTTGGTCTATTTCCTGTGACACTTGCTGGCTCTTGGTTTCTTCCTGCCAATTGATGTAGGCTACTGTCCTTGCATTGTTAGACATTATCCAGACCGTTCGACCCTGCATCCTGTCGCTGAACTGCAAGCATGCCAACCGGACCGCCTGGGCCTCAGCCGATTGATGTTCCAGATAGAGACTCTTCTGCACTTCAGCGCCCTTGCGCTGTCAGCTCCTGACAGCAAGCTCCCCAGCCTTGGAGGCTCGCATCTGACATGAGCACTAGCCATTCTGGTGAACTTAGGGAGACCCCTTCCTTAGATGATCTGCTTTTAACCACCAATGCAGCTGAGTGCAGTTTTCCATCGGCAGGTGGAGCCGAATCGAATAGTTTTGAGACTGTGGACTCCAACGAGACAGCAGAGTGCGCTGAAGAGGATGCATATGTGCCCTTGCCCACGGCACCATCTCCAGGGTTGCCATCATCAATCCAAGTACCTGCAGATAGGACCACACTGTCGGGCGTATTGTGTTCTTCAATAGACACATCTGCATCATCAGCTTCTGAATATGGCTCTACAACAGGAACACCCTATCCTGTTCTGTGTTGAACCGAACACTGAGATACTCTAGCGACTGAGACGGCTGAAGATTGCTCTTGACCAGGCTCACGACCTAACTCCTGCAACAAGGAGATCACCTTGCGCGAGACACGAAGGCTCTCTTCCAGACTCTTGGCCCGAATCAGCCAGTCACCCAAGTACAGATGTACCAGGATCCCATCCTTTCTCAACTCCGCTGCCACCACTACCATAACCTTGGAAAAGGTTCTGGTTGCGGTGGCCAAACCAAAAGGAAGTGCTCAAAACTGATGACGCCCCAAAACCACGAAATGAAGACATCGTTGATGCTCTAGTCAGATGGGAATATGCAGGTATGCCTCGGACAAATCCAGAGATGTCAGAAACTCCCCTGACTGTACTGCCATTATCAATGAGCGCAAGGTTTCCATACAAAAATGAGTCACATGCAAATGATGTTGACTCCTTTGAGATCCAGGATGGGACAAAATGAGTCCTCCTTCTTGGGCACAACAAAATAAATGGAATATCGGCCCTTCTTTTCTTGAGACATGGGAACTGGAACCACAGCACAGTCTGGACAATGTACACTCCAGTGCCTCTCTTCTGTGGAGAGTTGCAGTGAGACATTATGAACATGTTCCAAGGAACACTGCGAAACTCCAGCGCACAGACATCTTGTATCACCTCCAGAACCCACTGGTCTGTCGTGACCTTGACCCACCTCAGATAAAAAAAGAGAGATATGACCTCCTACCTCCTGTTCCCAGAAGTGGGTTGGCACACCTTCATTGGGAGTCTTGGGTGCTGCACTACCCAAGCCTGATCCCTGTCTGGGCTGCCTGGGACAAAAGGACTGAGATCTACCCAAAGGTCAAGTCCTCTGAAAGGCCTCTCCTCTGTAGAGCTGAAAACATCAGAACCCCCAGTTCGACCTCTGGAGCTGAAGGAACATGGAGCTTGTTTCTTATTGACTAGTAATTGGGGAACCAGGGACTCACCCCCGTTATTGGACATTTTCTCCAGCTCACTCACAAACAAGAGCAAGCCTTTAAAGGGAACTTCATAAGGTTAGATTTCGAGGTTGTATTGTCCAACCAACTTCTCAGCCACAGCTGACGCCTAGCTGCAACTACCAAAGCCACCCCTATGGCCGAAGTGCGGACCAAATCGCAGCCTGCATCTGCCAAAAAGGCAGCTGCTGATTTCATCACTGCCCTGGAATTTACACCAGACTCATTGACCTCCTGAGAGAGCAGCAAAGAAGAGCGAGCCACCAGGGAACAACAAGAAGCTATCTACAAGGTCATTGCCATCGCCTCAAAGGCCTGCTTAAGGATGGCCTCAATCCTTCTATCCTGTGCATCCTTCAAAGCTTCTCCCCCTTCAATGGGAATAGTTGGCCACTTCGTAACAGCACAGGCAAGGGCATCCACCTTTGGAATATGCAATTGCTCTCTCACAACTAGATCCAGGGAGTTCAGTCCATCCAAGACTCGTCCCCCTTTAAAATTTGCTTCCGGGGCGCCCCGTTCAAAATCAATTAACTCTTGAATACCCTCCATAGTAGGAAAGAAACATGACGCTTTATGCAAGGAAACCAGAATGGGATTTTTCTTTGGCTCAGACATGGATTCAGCCCCAGGTACTCTCAGCTCTTCAATGAACAGGAAATGAGATTCGGTAACTCATCTCTATGAAAGATTTGCAACATAGTTCTACAAGGTTTCAATCCTGGAGTAATCTCCCCATCCTCCAGGGAGTAAGGATCGGTCTCATCATCCATGCCATCTGGATCCCTATCGGGAAAACCAGCTCCAGGTGTACTCCGACGCTTACCCACAGCACCAAGCATGCGAGATTTCACTGTCTGTGACTGGATAAGGTTGGCCGGGGCCGAGGACTGCACCTGATGAAAAGACTGCAGTCTTTGAAAAGTTTCCAGCCAAGGGGGAGACCGCCTAGAGGTAGGGAAAGGAAGGAGGTGAGCAAAAAAAAAAGAGAAAAAAGCCCCCCCCCCCCCCCAAAAAAAAAAGGTTTCCCTGGCTCCTAATATAAGCAAGAGATCTGAAAAGCTGAGGACGGCGCATTCCCTGCAGTACCCATGGAAGGGTAGGAGAAACCTATGCAGAACATTTAACATCATTTCATTAATGATAAACGATCAAACCTGTAACATCCCTAAGGGCAGAGGTTAAATCCGGACAGGGTCTGGGCGAGGTTCCCAGCACTGCCAGTTGCCCCTAGCTATACCGGATTTCGCAATATGAATTTTCTGTGATAGTCACATGTTATTTGATGGCAGAAAAATCACCAACTGGCCCATCCAGTCTGCCCGTGCCACTGAGGATGCCATTCCCAGCTGCCAGGCCGTAGAGAGCCACTGCTCGTAAGATCTCAAACCTTATCCAGGAATGGTCTCGCGATCCTTCCTTCTCTATGTTTTCCCATCGTGGGTAGACGAGCGCACAAGAAACCCTATTTAGTTCAAGCCCAGCACCCCTCTCTTTTTCTGCCCAACCACAAGCCTTGTGATAATCTAAATAGCTACCAAAACTAGTGTAGCTATGGCCCTAACGTTTGGCATCCAAGGTCTCTGTGGTCTTTTGAGGCTGCTTTTAATGCCTAACCTTGTCTCTACAATAAATTAACTTCCCATTAGAACATATCATAAGAAATGCCACGCTCTCCTAATGCCACACCCTCCTTATGCCACGCTCTCCTAATGTGCGCCGATCAACCTCTCCAAGGCACCCGGTTTAATATTTAAATGGGCTGCTGCAGTAATTGATTCTGTGCATGGGACAGACCAAGCCACGTCTGGCAAGTTAAAATCTCCCACCAACACCACCTTCCCCTTCCATTTCCACCTTCTGGATGTCTTCGACAAGATCTCTGTCCAGTTCTTGTGCATGAGTCGGGGAGGTCAGTAGGACTGAAGTGTCATCTCCCCTTTAAAATGGTTGGCCTACAGCCTCGCCTCCCCTCCCCTATTCCCCCCCCCCCCTGCATTGCTATCATCCTCCCCCTTTTCTGTCATTCCTATTCTTCCTGAACAGATTATAGCCTGGTACGGCTGCATCCCGTGCACTGAGGTCGCTGACCCATGTCTCCATGAAGGCATCAACGCCCGGGTCCACATCTGCCATTTCATCTTGCAGGGTGGGGATTTTATTGCCCCGAGCACTCTTCCTGCTATTTCTCCTCCCCGCCTTGACTAGATTCTGTATATCCCCACACGTATTCCCCTGGTCTACCCTATTGTGCAAGAGTAGCCTGCCATATTCCACTCTGCTATCTTTGTTAGTTCATTAGAATGAAAGAGTGAATCTCCTCCTCTTCTAGTTTAAACACCTATCAATATAGGATCGGAACCTCTCACCTAGGGTTCTTTCTCCTTTCACGGCCTGTTCTTGGCTCCATTATGTAAAGCCTTCTTCTTTATACCAGGTTTTTTTTACCACTTGCCTTATCCCCTGCGCTGTAATGTTTTACACCCCCCCCCCCTGTTTTGCACGAATGGGGTCATCGGTCCCCATTCGTTCTGCTATACTGACTTCAGGATCCCTTCTTTCTGCTCCCGCGATACTTAAGAATTGGGTTTGTTACTCTCGCTAGCCAAGGATCCCAGGAGGCATTCGACAATTTTCTTTCCCTGCAGACGCGCCACCAGCTTAATGCCTTCGGTAACGGAGTCCCCGGGCGTTAGGAGATTTTTCCGTTCCTGGGAGATCTTTTGACGCTGCCTTTTTGGGTTTTTCCTTTGCACACAGCGCGGGTCTTCCTTCAACTCTTTGTTATCGCTTCGGCTGCCTTTTCTGGACTATCATTTCTTTTCAAGGTCACCGAAGGTATTTTGTGTGGCTGTAAAACGGGTGGGGGGGGAAGGAGGCGTCTCCGAGTCGCGTGTCTTATCCTGTCAGAACCCACTGTAACCCATCTACTGTTGGCTCTTTGGATCCTTTGTGGGAGTGAAGGCAGATTTTCTGGATGCTGGGGCTGATGCAGCCCTCATTTTAGCCAGCCCCTCCTTAAGTTGAGTTAACTCCTTCATTGCAGAGAACTGCAGGCAGACAGTGTAATCTCTGAGTCTTCAGATGAATTGCCTCAGGACTGGCGTCCCACGATTATTACACACTGAATCATTCCCACTGTTTCAATTCTTTTAATTCCATGTGAAATACCTCTATTTGCTGTAAAGAAACTCCAAAACTCCCTAATATTATCAATTAATTGAGCAAGGTTTCTGACAGATCTGACCTTGGACTAGATAATAAAATAGGGTAGGAAATAGGGTAGGTGGCACACTCAAGCGGCAAAGAGCACTACAAATCAAATAGCCAAGCTAGTGAACTGCAAACTGGCAGAGATATTGGCTAGCAATCAGAAAGCAAGCACAATTCACTTCAACCCAATCCTGGTGCTGTCTCAAATACTAGCAGGATATGTAAGGGCTGATTTTTAAAAAGGATTTAGGCACATAAATCAGCTTATTGTATAAGTCCGCTTTTAAAATTCAGGCTAAAATAGCAAGTAGCACATTTAAGACTAATCGGAGAAAATTCTTTTTCATTCAACGCACAATAAAGCTCTGGAATTTGTTGCCAGAGGATGTGATTAGTGCAGTTAGTGTAGCTGGGTTCAAAAAAGGTTTGGATAAGTTCTTGTAGGAGAAGTCCATTAATGGCTATTAATCAAATTGACTTAGGGAATAGCCACTGCTATTAATTGCATCAGTAGCATGGGATCTTATTGGTGTTTGGGTAATTGCCAGGTTCTTGTGGCCTGGTTTTGGCCTCTGTTGGAAACAGGATGCTGGCCTCTTGGTCTGACCCAGCATGGCATGTTCTTATGTTCTTATGTGTACGCTGCATACACAAATTTTACCTCTCCACTGACCGCTGAAAATTATCCTCCCTAGTACGAGAGACCGGGAACATTCCGGTTAAACCTCTAGTTCCTCTCATACTGAAAGCCTTCAAAACATTTCAGTGCGCAACTTCTCATAACGGAATAAAAATTCATCCTTACCCAGCGATGCCAGAGTTTCATAATTCTCCTGCATGGTCTCCTTGTAAAGCTCCTTCTGCCATTCTTCCAACATCTCCCACTCGTCCTCGGAGAAATAGACAGCGACGTCCTCAAAGGTTACAGGGACCTGGAAGAGGAAGAGGGACCCGCTCAGCACCCGCTCAGCCTCAGGCACAGCAGCACGCATGCCAGATTAAAAAGGACCTTCCACGCCCGCGTTCAGGGTAACCCTTGGCATCA
The DNA here is from genome assembly GCF_901001135.1 of Rhinatrema bivittatum. Classification (NCBI taxonomy): domain Eukaryota; kingdom Metazoa; phylum Chordata; class Amphibia; order Gymnophiona; family Rhinatrematidae; genus Rhinatrema; species Rhinatrema bivittatum. The sequence goes on along the minus strand of NC_042616.1, from coordinate 31,174,248 downwards.
ATTCCAAAGAACAACCCCTTATTAAAAAAAAAAGACAACTTCCCGTTACGTCTGAAGCCTTCCGGGGGATACGTTTTAGGACTTTGGGGTTTTTTTTGTGCTGAAAGGGATAAAAAGGGTCGGAATTTCTGCAGAATAGTAAAAAAAACGTAACACAGAAAAATGACAGCAGGTAAGGACCCCTTCTCCCACCAAGTCTGCCTGGCTGTTCCCGTCTACATTGCTCTAGCTAAGGTTATAACCCCGCTGCTGGCTGTACAAGCCTGGCCACCTGCAGTCGCTCGTTATCTGGAGGGGAAAATCGGTCTCGTTCCGCCATCGCCTGCAATGTTACTTTGCTTCCATTGGCTCGCACCCTACTTCTGTCGCTTCAACCAGTTTTTCCCAACAGTTAATAACAACTCCCTCCCGTGCCATCCGGCTATTTCCCACCCCTCCCCCCCTTTTCTTTTTCCAGCTCAATCAGATCCAGAAATGGGACTCTGGGGCTTTGCACCTTCAGTCAAAGCCCCAGCCAGGGAATCCTTTCCTCTGTTTTAACGGATACTCCCCTTACAGATCGGTCATCGCAGCAATGATCCTGAGATGGGGAGGGGAGGTGGGACCATGCACCAGCTGCCACGGTCATTCACGACCGCAACGCTCTTCCCCTCTCCCCCAGCGGCTGCGAGTGCTATCGCTGCGGCATCGCCAGCTGACCGAGGCTGCGGAGGCGGCTCTCTTTATTCGTAACGGGGGTTCCCAAACCTGTCCTGGGAGCCCACCTCGCCCCAGCCAGTTGAGTTTTCAGAATCAGCCGCAGTGAATATGCATGAGAGAGATTTTACGCACGGCCTCCACTGCCTGCAGATTTATCTCATGCTGATTCATTGTGGCTAGGGTCTCCCAGGCCAGGTATGGAAACCACTGATCTAGATCTTACTTACGGGCCGATACAGTAAACCACGCGCACAGGCCACTCACCTGTGTGCGCGATTCAGTAACTTATTTAAATTAAGGCCCACGCCTCTTTTTTTTTTTAACGGAAGCAGCGGCTGTCAGCAGGTCTGACAGCCGACGCTCAATTTTGCCGGCGTCGGTTCTCAAACCCGCCGACAGCCACGGGTTCGGAAACCGGACGCCGGAAAAATTGAGCGTCCGGCTTTCAACCCGCGAGCCCATTTAAAAAAATGTTTTTTTTTTCATTTTTAACTTTTTTTTTTTTTTAACTTTGGAGGCCTCCGACTTAATATCGCCAGGATATTAAGTCGGCGCCAATCAAGAAGTGGACTGTGAGGGAACTTCTCAACCCCCTAGACCAGTGGTCCCCAAACCTGTCCTGGAGGGCCACCAGCCAGTCGGGTTTTTGGGATGTCCTCAATGAATATGCATGAGAGAAAATTTGCATGTTATGGAGGCAGTGCATGCAAATTTTCTCTCATGCATATTCATTGAGGACATCCCAAAAACCCGACTGGCTGGTGGCCCTCCAGGACAGGTTTGGGGACCACTGACCTCCCTTCCTCTTTCCCTATCCTGCCTTCCCCCATCCCTATCCTAAATCCCCCCAAATGCTTTGTCCTACCTTTTGCTCCTGAGCAGGAGCAAGTTGCGCGAGCCGGCACCCGATCCCCCGGTACAGCAGCAAATTGCCACTGCGCTGGGCGCCTATAGCCCCACCCCTCGGACCGTCCCTTTTGCTAACCCCAGGAGTTACACGCGTCCCGGGGGGGTTTAATTGTGTGGCTGGGCCCTTTGAAAATTGGCCCGGCGCGCGTAAGGCCCGGGTTTCACGCGCGTAAGCCTTTCAAAATCTGGTCCGTAAAGCGGCTTCTTGGTGATATTTGTTTCAAAATGTAGGTCACGGCAATTTAAAATGTAAACCTGTAACCTTTTCTACATGGTTTTATGGGGGGATCTTAATTTAAATGGAATATCAATCAAATGTAAGAGGCGTCGTATTTGCAGATGAAAAGAGAGTGCTTCAAGTTGTGGGTTTTTTTGGAGCTCAAACCTCTCTAATTCAGGAAACTCATCTTACGGATCAAGAACACAAAACTTAGAACTGATTGAATGGGACAAATCTTTTTTTTTGGCCCCATTTAATTCAGAGTAGGGGGAGCCTGATTCTTCTTTCATAAATCATTGCCTATTGGGTTCAAAGCATCCTCGCACGATCCTGAAGGTAGTCGGATCATACTAGTGCACGATCTTTTCTCATCTAGCTTTGTATTGGCGACGTATAGGGGATGCTACTGGACACATTTCCCGTTTTTAGCTCATTTGGATGCTGATTGAGGCAGGGTACAGATGCTGAACTGCTCCTAATGATGACAAAAACCCCGATCACCTCCAAAACGACATGCACAAGGCATGTGGAGAATTCAGAAGCCCACGGGTAGGGAAATCCATGTGCTGCTCTGCACCTTGGAGTTGGATAAGCAACTGAACAGTTGATAAAGGGGAAGATGTTTAGAATTTAAGTGCATATTCATTGTGGAGCCCTTGATTTGACTGAGATGATTTTATTTTAGAAGTCCATTATTCTATGGTATTTCACCCCTTTTTTCATAATTTAATATTATTAATGGCAAAGTAGAAGGCATTTGGGATTTTGTAGTTTTCACTAACGTTTTTTGCCTGGTACCTAAGTTTTCTAAATAACTTTCCACCTCTGATCAGTCATCTGAATTAAAAAAAAATTATATACTTACAGGAAATACACAACAATAGTTATTTAAATATCTTTAAAATAATTTTCAAAATAGGATACTTGTTCCCATGGTGTCTGTAGTGAGTGAATAGTTTATAGGGAGTTCGGGGAAATAAATGTACAAATCTGCTCTTAAAATGGAGAAAATGCACGTATGTGATAAACGATGCTATTAAACCCCTGATCTCCGAGGAATGATCCGCAATGTGGACCTCCGGGGGGACTGCGCACAGGCTTTGCAGGAAGAAATTCTCTTTTTTTTTTTGACCCCAGTATTTTCCTCTAGCTTCTTTTGTCTTCCAGCTCAGTGAAACCTGCCCCGCACTCCACGTGCATTCCTATCCAGGGGTTTCTTTCCTTTTGGTGAAGCAGCGATCAGATGCACTGAAATCCCCCCTGATTCAGGATTATCTAAGAGCCTGAAGCATAGAAAGAAAAGTCAGAGCATAATAGCCCGTCTTCCCGAGTTCAGCCCCCGATCTACTTGGGAAATTAGAAAAGAGCCCCTAAACCCTGCAAGAACCTTTCCTTCCTTTCGCACAAATGCATGCAAAGCTCTGTAAAAAAGTTGCCTCTGCCCAGAAGTGCCTTTGTCTCCTCTCTTCTTCCCAGCCCCTACCTGCGCAGGCTCTGCCTCGGCCATGCTCTCTCCTGCTCTCCTGGGGAGGGGGAAGCTGCAGGCCCTCTCCCGGTCCCTTCTCTCTCAACGGCTGAGGCTTGCGGAGAAGCGGCAGGAAATGCTCTGGGTTAGGGGGGAGGGAAGGAGGGATCATCATCATCATCTATAGGCAGAGGAAGAGACAGGAAGCCCCGCGGTCTCAGGGTCTCGTGCCGGCGCCATCTTGGGACTGGCAAAAAGCTGCTGAGGCTCCGGTTACAGCTGCCAACCAGCTCTGTGTCAGGAAGGGCACCGATCCAGTTTTGGGCTTGACTCTTAACTAGAAGGCGGCAGTTCAGAAGGAATACTCTCCATTATTCTCTGGCATTTTTCCTGGATGAAGAGTTCAGGAGGAGTTGGGGGGGGGGGATGCTGGAATATACAGGGTAGAAACTCTGCTCCTAAAAATCCAACCCTTCCCTGTCCCCTCCCTGGCAGCAGTCTCCAGAAACAGAAGACCAATTCCTCTGTACCCCCCGGGGAAGAATCAGAGGGCCATGGATGCTCTTGGGAGGAAGGTCTTTCAGGGCCCTATGCTTATTGCCCGCAGAGCAGCCTGCCAGCTCTGCACGAGTCAATATATGCTGGACATTGGGAAGCAGATGCAGGATATGGCTGAGCAGCTGCCTCTGCAGCAGTAGCAGGACACTCTTTTGTTACTGGTGCATATGGGCTGAAGTGTGGAAAACACGGGGGTGAGGTCAACCTACAATGTTTTCGAGATGGCATTGAGGGCCTTTTGCTGATGGGATCGGTCCTCGCAGACTCACCTGGCTAGGGGCATCCAATCTCCAGCAGGACGTGCAGGAGTGACTTGCTGATAAGCCGTGGACCCGGCAGAATCTCTTCAGAGATAAGGTGAAGGACATGGTGGCTCAGATGCATGAGCATCATGCAACACTCCAACAATTCTCCACCGGCAACCAGGACCCATCCTCGTCAACCAGGAGATCTTGGTCTGACCAGAGGAAGTCTTTCTTCCACCCCAGAAAATACTATCCTCCACCTCCTCAACTCCAACAGCAGCAGCAGGGCCCTCGCAGCGACCCTAGGCAGCAGAGGGCCTCAAAGCTCCAGCTGGCATCCCAGTCAACACTTGGGATGAGGTTTTCATGTGCTCATTGGGAACGTAGCTAAGTCCACCGTACCTGAGATGATGGATCCCCTGGTCAGGGGGAGGCTGCTGTTCTATGCAAGCTGTTGGCCCAGTGTAACCTCCGGTCTTGTCCATCATCTGTGGAGGGTACAAATTAAACCTTTTGAGTATCCCCGCCAAATAGCCCTCCAAATCCACATTGGGGACCGGTAGCACCTCAGGAAGTACTTTTAGCGGAATTCTCCTCCCTCTTAAGGGCCAGAGCAGTTAAGCCCGTTTCACTAGGGCAAAGAGGGTGAGGATTTTACTCCCGGTACTTCCTGATTCCAAAGAAAACAGCAGGACTCCATCCCATCCTAGACCTAAGGGCCTTGAACAAATTTCTCAGAAGAGAAAAATTCAAAATAGTATCCCTGGCCACCTTGATCCCTTGTTTCAAAAAGGGGACTGGCTATGCTCCCTCGATCTGAAGGATGTGTATACTCACATCAAGATCCTCCACAGTCACCAGAAGTATTTTAGATTTGTTGGGACAGCATCACTTTCAGAATAGTGTTTTGGGCTAGCATCAGCCTTACTTTTCTTCACAAAATGCCTGGCCATGGTGGCAGTGCATCTTCACAGTCTGGGAGTCCATGTTTTCCCACATGGCCCCAACAGTATATGTCACTCCCTGGGCACAATTACATATGCGGAGAGTCCAAGGGACGTTATGGCCCACTGGTATCAGGCCACTCAGAGGCTTCGGGTCTGCATCAGATTCACTCTATCCCTCCAGGACTCCTTGTCCTGGTGGTGGGAAGATTCAAATCTAGAACAGGTGGTCTCCTTCCAAAGCCCTTGGGTCCAAATTCTACTGTCAATGGATGCCCACACTGGGCTGAGGAGCTCATGTAGATGGGCTCAATACCCAAGGTCTCTGGTCCTCCAAGAAACAGCTATGTCAAATCAACTTCTGGTTGATCAAGTACATGCAGTGGGTTTTCAGAGATTGGGACAAAATTGCATTGATACAAACCAACAACCAGGTGGCAATGTGGTCTGTCAACAAGCAGGGAGCTTCAATCTCATACCTCCTGTGTTGGGAAGCAGTTTAGATTTGTTCATGGGCCCTCTCCCAAGGGATGGTGCCCAGGGCATGTATATGGCCAGAACGGACAATGCAATAGCAGATAGGCTGAGTTGTTCCTTCCGACACTACAAATGGTCTCTGGACCAAGGGGTAGCAAATCGGATTTTCCATCTGTTATTTATTTATTTATTTATTTTTATATACCGGAGTTCCTGTATAAGATACAAATCACTTCAGTTTACATTTAACAGAAAAACTCTATGGGCTTTGCATGGGCACCCTAGGCCTTACATAGAACATGAAACAATGAGCTAATACATTAAGGGGTAGATTTTCAAAAACCGCGAATAGGCGTACTTTTGTTGGCGCTCCAGGCGCAAACAAAAGTACGCTGGATTTCAGTAGATACGCGCGTAGCCGCGCGTATCCGCTGAAATCCGGGATCGGCGCACGCAAGGCTATCGATTTCGTATAGCCGGCGCGCGCCGAGCCGCGCAGCCTACCCCCGTTCCCTCCGAGGCCGCTCCGAAATTGGAGCGGCCTCGGAGGGAACTTTCTTTTGCCCTCCCCTCACCTTCCCCTCCCTTCCCCTACCTAACCCACCCACCCGCCCGGCCCTGTCTAAACCCCCCCTTACCTTTGTTGGGGGATTTACGCCTCCCGGAGGGAGAAGTAAATCCCCGCGCGCCAGCGAGCCGCTAGCGCGCCGGGACGCGATCTGGGGGCGGGTCCGGAGGGCGCGGCCACGCCCCCGGGCCGCCCCGGGCCGTAGCCACGCCCCCGGCCCCGCCCCCGGAACGCTCCCGACACGCCCCGAAAACGCTGCGCGGTTCGGGCCCGCCCCCGACACGCCCCCTCCGAAAACCCCGGGACTTACGCGAGTCCCGGGGCTCTGCGCGCGCCGGTAGGCCTATGTAAAATAGGCTTACCGGCGTGCAGGGCCCTGCTCGCCTAAATCCGCCTGGATTTGGGCGGATTTAGGCGAGCAGGGCTCTGAAAATCCGCCCCTAAGCATATAATAAAATGCATATAATAAATGCATATAGTAAAAGCAAATAATAAAAACATAAAGAGAAACCAGAATAAAATTCTTTACAGAATCGCTCTATAGACCAAATTAATCAGTGCACCTGTGGAGAAGCCCAGAGGAGGATCTGTGCACTGTGCCTTGGAACAGAAAGGAGAACAAGTCACATGACAAACCAGCTTCAGACGCTTTCACTGCCAGTCGGGCAAAGGCCTCTTATATGCGTATCCTCCAACTCTACGGGTGGTGAAGACTTTGTTAAAGCTTCGAGAGGACAAAGGAACTATGATCCTTATAGCCCCTCACTGGCCAAAACAGGTCTGGTTTCTACTCTTCTGGGAGATGTCCATCAGGAAAGGATTTTGAGAGGCTGATCCTGCAATAGCTTGATCTCTTGGAAGGTGTCTCAAGTCCTGGTAGCTTCCAGATGGTCTTCCACTAGAAAGTCCTATGCACTGCAGTGGAGGAGGTTTTCTGTGTAGTGTGAGCAAAAGGCCCTAGATCCCTTCTTCTGCTCCACACAAAAACAGCTTGGCTATCTTCTATATCTTTCAGAGACTGGTCTTAATTCCAACTCTATTAGGGCTCACCTGAGTGCAATTAGCGTATATCACCATGGTGTAGAAGGTAAGCCCATCTCTGTACAGCCTACAGTTGTACATGTCATGCAAAGTCTGCTTCAATTGAAGCCTCCCCTGTGTCTTCGGACTTCAACGTGATTTTAGATCAGCTGATGAAAGCCTCTTTTGAGCCTCTGTGCTCTTGTGACCTGAAGTACCTGACCTGGAAGGTCATATTTTTGGTGGCGGTCACTTCAGCACGCAGGGTCAGCAAGCTCCAGGCCTTAGTGACTTATCCACCTTACACTAAGTTTTTTTTACAATAGGCTGGTCTTACACATGCATCCTAAGTTGCTGCTTAATAGGGATGTGAATCGTTTTTTGACGATTTAAAATATCATCCGATATATTTTAAATCGTCAAAAATCGTTAGAGTCGATATTTAATAGGAATTCCCCCGATTTATCGTCAAAAATCGTAAATCGGGAGAAGGGGGAGGGGAAGGGGGAGGGCGGGAAAACCGGCACACTAAAATAACCCTAAAACCCACCCCGACCCTTTAAAATAAATCCCCCACCCTCCCGAACCCCCCCCCCCCAAATGTCTTAAATTACCTGGGGTCCAGTGGGGGGGTCCCGTTGTGATCTTCCACTCTCGGGCCACGGGGTCCGGGAACGACCTCCTGCACTCGAATCGTGTTGCCGTACGGCCGGCGCCATTTTGCCATACGGCAATATGGCCGGCGCCATTTTGCAAAATGGCCATTTTGCAAAATGGCGCCGGCCATATTGCCATATTGCCGTACGGCAAAATGGTGCTGGCCGTACGGCAACACGATTCGAGTGCAGGAGGTCGTTCCCGGACCCCTGCTGGACTTTTGGCAAGTCTTGTGGGGGTCAGGAGGCCCCCCCAAGCTGGCCAAAAGTCCCTGGGGGTCCAGCGGGGGTCCGGGAGTGATCTCCTACGCTCGTGACGTCGGGGGATAGGAACCAAAATGGCGCCGGCGCTACCTTTGCCCTGTCATATGACAGGGCAAAGGTAGCGCCAGCGCCATTTTTCTATCAATGCACCCGTGGCCCGAGAGTGGAAGATCACACCGGGACCCCCCCACTGGACCCCAGGTAATTTAAGACATTTGGGGGGGGGTTCGGGAGGGTGGGGGATTTATTTTAAAGGGTCGGGGTGGGTTTTAGGGATGTTTTAGTGTGCCGGTTTTCCCGCCCTCCCCGATTTACGATTTACATGATATTTAAAAAAACAAAACCGCGACGATTCGATTCCCTCCCCCTCCCAGCCGAAATCGATCGTTAAGACGATCGATCACACGATACACATCTCTACTGCCTAAGGTGGTGTCAGTCTTCCATCTTAACTAGTCCATTGTCCTGCCAACATTTTTCTCAGGCCCCATTCGCACCAAGGTGAATGAGCCCTTCACAGTTTGGACTGCAAATGAGCTTTAGCCTTCTATCTGGAGCCAACAGAAGACAGTCCACCCAACTTTGTTTCTTTGTTCAGAAAAAGTTGGGGATCGCCATTGCCAACAGCCACGTTCCAATTGGCTAGCAGACTGCATCTCCTTCTTTTATACCCAGGCAGGATTCCATAGTAACATAGTAATGACAGCAGATAAAGACCAGATGGTCCATCCAGTCTGCCCAGCAATTTGTTTATGGTAGTAACTGCCACTCAGTGCAGGTTACCCCCACACGTTCTGTTAAGGGTGGTAACTGCTGCTCCATGCATCTTGGGGGCCATGTCAAGGCTCACTCTGTTCAAGTCATGGCAGTATCAGTGGCCCACTTGCAAGCAGTTCCCCTGGAGGAGATCTGCAGGGCTGCGATGTGGAATGCAATCCATTTATTTACATCCCATTACTGTTTGGATAGGAATGACTGATGTGACAGTAGGTTTGGCCAATCTGTCCTTTGGAACTTGTTTGAAGTGTAGAACCCAACTCTGTTCCTACCTAGGGCTCGTTCTTTCTATACAGGCTGCCCCCTCCTTGTTACCAACAAAACTTGTTATTGTGCCAGTTGGCACTTGTTTTAGTGTTTTGTTGGTCCCCTTTTTTTGTTGGGGAGCAACCTGTACCTAGGAATTCGCCCAAGTGTGAGGACTGCCATCCTACTTGTCCTCGGAAAAAGCAGAGTTGCTTACCTGTAACAGGTGTTCTCCAAGGACAGCAGAATGTCAGTCCTCATGAAACCCACCCGCCACCCCATGGAGCTGGGTTTCCGTTTTGTGGATTTTATTCTTATTTTATCATATTATTTTAATTATCAATTCTATGTTAAGACGGCGGGGACCCCGCGTGGATGTGTGGTATAATGTATGTTGAGCATGCTCAGAGAGGCTCAATTAAAGTTCTAGCAACTTTGCCATAAGTTTTCTGTGCCGGGCTCCATCGGATGATGTCACCCATGTGTGAGGACTGACATTCTGCTGTCCTTGGAGAACACCTGTTACAGGTAAGCAACTCTCCTTTATGTAAAATTATTGTACATGACCTATCAAGACTACATCAGTACCATCTTTAGCTGTGAATAATGTATGATTTCAGAAGCTCATGCACAACATATTTAGAAAATTCTTATGCTGATCTAGTAGAGAGTTTGTTTGCCATAATCCCATAATTGGAATGTAATTTTCAGTGTTATTGTATATTCTGTGTACATTTATTTTTTGTTAGGTGAAGAGAGGTTGTGGAGGGATAAATAATTTTGTGAAATCAGAATGCTTACCAAGGGGAACAGCTGGTGAGAGTTCCTTGACTAGAAATTGGCAGCGCATTACTGATCATATAAGAATGGCTGTACATCAAAATGGTGCCCCCCTGCTCAGGAGGAAGGTGCTGCAGTGTCACTGTGGCGTGTCCTCCAAGCGACAGCGTCATTCGAAGAGGGCATTGGATGGAAGACAACGATATTGAGGCCTGGCCCTGAGCCTCCAGGCCTGGGTAATGGAAACAGACACCCGGGCCGGCCACAGCATCAGGCCTAGGCCCAGACCTGGGAAGGCTCCAGATTTGACCCCAGAGTCTCCAGAATTCTAAGGGAATTGCCGGGCCTTCTGGGCCAGCACCTGAAAACACCAGGTGCTTTGCTGTGGCACTTAGTAAAGCAGCCTGTGTGACTCACACAGACTAAACATTTTAAACATTGGATGCTGGGGCGGCCTGCCTCAGCCAAAAAAAAAATAAAATAAAAGGTAACATCATGGCTCCATATCCCCATGGTGTATCCCTCAGAAAAGGACAAGGACCATGCAGGCTGGATTTTATAAATGTTGGACATTGGGGTGGAGCCACCAAAGGCGACCCCTCACCTCAGCAAAAGAAACAAGGACAGCTTAAGACCATGGCCCCACATCTGTGGTGTACCACTCAGGAGAAGAAAAGGACTACGTGGACTAGAAAGCATCCCGTTAACCTATACACAACAATTGGATGCTTCCTTCCTTTTACCTGCCCTGCGACCAATCAGATGCTTCCTCTATTCTTCCCGCCCTCACAGGCCAATTGGATACTTCCTCCCTTCTTCCTGCCCATCTATCAGCTGCCTGCCGGAAGACGGGAAGAGGCCTCTGATTGGCCTGAGGGAGCTGGATAAAGGGGCCATGCCCCAGCACTGGGCCTCAGCATCCAGCCTAGGCCTTGGTCCAGGTCTAGGCCTCAGCAATAAGACCAGACCATGACAACAGGACTGCCCCTGGATGGGGTAAGAGGGGGCTGAATATTTGGGGGTTGGGTTAGATGGGGCACAGAAGAGCATAGGGAGGCCCCATTTATTTATTTTATGTTTATTTAATTTCTGCAAAAGACAGAAATACATTTTAAACAAAATGATACCTAGGGAGGACCCCCCCCCCAAAAAACATTTTTCCCCTGCACATTCTTTTTAAGCAGTCCTCTTTCCAGCAATTCTGCCTCCTCTGCTTCTGCAGCAACAGCAACTTCTGGCATGAGGCCGGTAGCGTGAAAGGCATCAACCACAAGCAACACAGGGATCCAACCAACCAACCACGTTTTCAATCAATCTTCAGTTCTAGCACTCAACCTCTCCAGGAGGGGCGAGAATTCATCTCTGGCTGGAGGAGTGGTGCAGAATCAGCAAGGATTGCTGGGAAACTCAAGATTGTGGAGTCCGGTCACCCCTTGCATTTCTCCCAACCTCCCCCATTTCTCAGCCTTCAATTTGGATCCATCTCAGTGCAGTTCCTCCTAGAAGTGGGATCGCTCCTCCCAGAGCAGGCGCTAGCACCTCTCCCACCCAACCAACATGGCCAGGGGTTTTACTCCTACTCTCTTCTCCTCCCTCAGCAATGCAGGCGATTAAGGACCCATCCTGGATTTAAGAAGTCTGAACAGGAATTGCTTACTGGAGAAATTCAAGCTGAGCTCCCTACGCACCGTTCTGCTGTTGATCCCGGTGGGGGGTAGTGGATATCTGCTCCGACTCTAAAGCACACACATGTCCACATTCCCATCCATTATCTATGCTTTGTGGTGGAATTTTCTCCTTACCAACTGCTCCCATTGGGTCTCTCCGCAGCAGCAAATGGGTCGGTACCAAATGCCTAGCAGCGGTAGCAGCTCATTTCCAGCATTTAGGGCAGAGGTCCCCCACCCTGTCCTGGGGGCCCACCAGCCAGTCGGGTTTTCAGGATACCCGCAATGAATGTGCATGAGAGAAAATGTGCATGCACTGCCTCCATAAACATGCAAATTTTCTCTCATGCATATTCATTGTGGATATCCTGAAAACCCGACTGGCTGGTGGGCCCCCAGGACAGGGTTAGGGATCACTGATATAGGGCATCTGTGTTTTCCCTTACTCGGATGACTGGTTGGATACAGTGACCTCTCAGAAAGAAAACAATTCAACTCCTACAATCCCTAGGCTTCCTGGTGAATTAAAAAAAAAAAAAAAATTCAATCCTCGTCCCATCTCAGAAAATCTAACTCAGCAGGGCACCGACAGAAGAGGAATTTCTTCCGAAACAGCAGGCAAACATTGTCAGGTGCCCGGCGCATCATTTAGTGAATACAGAGCAGACAACTGCCAGGGAAGAGGGAGTTGTTCTCTGGTGACAGCAATTCATGTAGGTTTACAGTTATATTTAAAATCTGTTTATTAAAATGTTCATTAAGATATACGAACAAAGAGCGCATGAACAAATTCCTTAAATGTGACAATTGCATACAGACTCGGAAACATATCGACCACATCTTAATGCATTATTAGGTCATTTTGTTTGGAATCATTCTTAAAAAGACCCTATCCCTATCACTTCCCACTCCCACTCCATTCCCACCCTAATCCTAATTAAGAGAAATGAAAAATCTAACATGAGATTATCATTCGTTAGCTATGGTACAAATTTTGTGCTTAGATCGGCATCTGTTTCAGGGGGGAACTGACGCTTACAGGCAAAGACAGCATGAAAGGTTTCCACATGCTTTGGAAATCTATTTTCTAGAGCAATCTTCCTTTGCTGAAATCCATTCCCTTACTGGGACATTATTCCCAGCGTTCACCCTCTGGTAGCGTCCTCCACCCAGTTTGATCATTGTACACTTTTTTTGGCTATAAGCATGCTTTTGCAAACAAGGCATATTTATTTAAAGTCGTCAAGCTGGATGTGGTTTTGTTGACTCATCTCCACCTGTGAGTGCTGCAGTGAGGCCTCCTCACCCAATGGCTCAAACCTTGCCAACTTTAATGAATATTTTTTTAAAAGGAAGTGTATTGTATTTATTTATTTAGCCATTTTACATACCGTCGTTCCAAGTGAAGATCACAACGGTTTACATCATAACACAAATATTAATTACAGTAATTCAAAGTGATCATATGTCATACATTTAGCAATGAAACGAGAGCGCTATGGTGACTAGACCCCTATGTCTTACAAGAGGGGCCTCCCCTCCATGAACATTCCCCATCAGGTGACATTAGCACACATGGGTCTTCTGAACCCTAGGTACCTGGTCAGCAGTGGAAAGACAGTTTCAAATGAACCTGTTGGAACTACTAGTGATTAGACACAACTTAAGTGCCTTCTCCCAGCTTCTCAGGGAAAAAGAATTATCCAAACGGACAACCAAGTAGCCATGTTTGATGTCAACAAGCAAGGAGGCATGAGATCATGGACTCTCTGCCATGAGACCATAAAGATATGGGAATGGGCATGCAACCGTCAAGCTGTTCTGCAACTGACCTACCTTCCAGGGATTTCCAACCCATTAGCAGATTGACTCAGCAGGGTGTTCTGCCTTCACGAATAGTCCCTTAAATCACTCTATAGCTGACCAGCTGTTTGACCTTTGGGGGGAATCCCTCAATCAGCCTCTTTGCATTAGAGGAAAACAGAAAAGTAGAAAGATTTTGTTCCATTCTGCCCAGCAAGCTCAGGTCTGTTCAAAGTGTTTTTTCTGCACACCTGGAATTCAGATCTCATGTATGGTTTTCCACTGATTCTGCCGATAACCAAGACAATGCAAAAAGTGCTCAAGGACCAATTCAGACAAGTATGGTGCATGTACTCAAGTCAACTGTGCATTAGCCTATGATTTATTTATTATTTTTATATACCAACATTTGATCTGAGATATCTACGTTCTCTCTATTTAATCCCCAGCTTCTTTTCTATGCTCCAAGTTGTATTACTCCCTTGTTTTATTGTAACTGCATACCTTAACCTTCTCTTGTTTAATGTTTTTATCATTATTATTACTACAACTATTATTATTATTATTATTATTAAGATAAATGTTAGTTTTTTACCTTGTTTGTTACCTATCCACTTGTTAATTGTAAACCGACATGATGCGATATCTATTGCGAATGCCGGTATAGAAAAACTTAAAATAAATAAATAAATAAATATCACATTGGTTTACATTCAGGTACTGTAGGTAATCCCCTATCCCCAGAGGGCTTACAATCTAAGTTTTGTACCTGAGGCAATGGAGGGTAAAGTGACTTGCCCAAGGTCGCAAGGAGTGACAGCAGGACTTGAACGCTGGTCTCCTGGTTCATAGCCCACTGCTCTAACCACTAGGCTATTCCTCCTCCCCTTAGGGGCTGATCTGACTTCATTTACTCATGAGAAGGGGGTCTGACTCAGCTAAGCCTTCACTCTCCACTTTCTTTACCCAAGGAAGTTGAAGACAAACTCATGTCTGCCAGAAAGCCCTCAGCTAGGGCAGCTTCCAGCTTTAAATGGAAGCGAACCTCGTCCTGGTGTCAACAAAACTCCCTGGATTCATTCGCAAGCTTCGGTACTTGCTTGATCTTTCCTTCTCAGGGCTCACTACCTTGTTAAGCAGGGTGCATCTCAGTGCCATAGCGGTCTACACGTTGAAGTAAAAGGCAAGCTGATTTCTACTCATCCGTAAGCATCAAAGTTTATGAAAGGCCTATGCTATGGTGTACTAAATCTCCAGTGGCCAAACAACCTGGTCCATGGGATCTTAATGCAATTGTGGCACAGCTTATGAAGCCATCCTTCACCCTTAAAGTCAGATTCTTTGAAATTTGTCACATGGAAAGTACTGATCCTTGTTGTGATCACATCAGCCAGAAGAACTAATGAGCTCCAGGCATTGGTGCATTATTCTCCATATATGCATGTCTTCCACCCCATACTTCTTTCAAAAGTAGTCTTAGCTTTTCATATAAATACAACCACTATGTTGCCCACATTCTTTCCAAGGTCACATGCACATGAAGGTGAGAAAACACATTGGACTGTAAAAAAGCCTAGGCTTACTACCAAAAGGATATTCATGTGCATCATCAGGCCTAATCTAACCTATGAGCATAGCAGTGGCCAAACCCATGTTATCTATTGGCTAGTAGATGCTATCATACACGGTTGTGTGCTAGCTGGCCTCCAGCTTGCAGACTCAGTTAAGGCGCATGAAGTGAAAGCCATGGCTGCCTCAGCAGCTCATCTGCGAGCCATGCCTCTCTCAGACATCTTCTAAGCTGTAATGTGGTCATCAGTGCACACCTTCACATCTCATTACTGTCTAGACAATGTCAAGAAGCAACAGTAAATTTGGACAAGCACTTTTGTGGAGCCTGTTCACCCCATCGTCTACTCTCCATGGTGAGGTCCAGCTTGCTGTTTTCAGTAAGTGCTCTTCTGCAGGCATCAGCTTGGGACTCCCCCGCTGTCATGGCGAATTCAGTCCCGTTTGTCAATGGAAAAAGCAAGTTTGCTTACCATGATTGCTGTTCTCTGAAGACAGCAGAATGACTTAGCCACCCACTACCTGGCTGGACTTAGCTCTAAAACAGAGTGAGGGGCTCACGAGGCAACTCACCCCTATACGCAGTAGAGCAAAAGCTCTGGGAGCTAAAAGGGTCCCTTGCATTGCCAGCAGATGACATCCCCCACCTGGCATGGCTAATTCAGCCTGCTGTCTCTAGAGAACATGGTTTACAGGTAAGCCAACTTGCTTTTTCATACAAATGTACAATTTTGTGACTCATTGAAGCCAAACCGTTCACACAACCCTCACCAAAATCTTTCCATCTGCATTTATTAATGAAATAGTATACATGATATGATTTACAGTGCAAGCAGTCCTTAGTTTTTACAAGTATCAGTGCTAACGAGGGCAGGATGCATGGCGGCTGGACGCTTTTCCCTTTGAAAACAGTAATACTATACATATGGTAATTTATTGGCCAGGCACTCTTTACTGTATTTGTAGAAAGATGAGGGTGGAGCAGCCCGATCCGGTGATCTTCCAATGATTTTCAAACCACAGAGTTTTTGGAAGCTTATATTTCCTCCAGCGTGAAGAGGCTTACCACCCACGTCTGTTAGCTTTATCCATATAATCCGTTCCAAGAAATCACGAATCTCCAACCTGCTCTTTTTCAATTAGGTTGAGGATAAAGAGTAATCCAATTCTTTAATTTGTTGGCAATGATCTGTTGTGGGGTATTATCATTCATGGCTTTAATTTCAGGAAAGTTTCACATTACACATTGAAAGCATTTAGGTACAAATCCAGTTTTCCATTGTTTAAAAACAGCATTGAAACAGTCAGATCAGATATTTATAACTCTTGAAACATTATCCGAATGCTGATCACAAATTTCCATCCATGATCTAGAATATTTCCTGGCACGATGATGAGAGAATTAATTAGCAGCCGCTCTGGCTGGCAGACTGCAAGTACCATAATAACTAAAAGTCCTAGCCTAAAGGCAGATGTTCACAGAGCTGGTTCCGGCTGGCAGGCTGGGTAGAGGACAGAGGAGGCCAGATATTCAGACAGCAGCAGAGCTAAGAGTGGTGGCTATTTAGATCACTACAAAAGGTCTGAGGTTAGATTATGGGAGGGGAGGGATACTGGGTGCGATCTAGAGAATCTTGCACAATAATGGCTGAAGAATCACTGTACAACTTTCCCCACCATAACAATGAATATATCCACTGGTGGTCCTTCTTACTTGCTCCAGCTGATACAGGCTGCTGTATGCGAGTTGCCATGAAGTCGCTCCACATATTACTCCTCCACTACACTATTCTACTACTTATAATCACTGGAAAGACATCAACCCACCTTCCCGTAACACCTGGGAATACTTTCAAGTCATGCAGTAGTAGCACAGGTCCAGGCCCGTAATATCACCTCCTTGCTTGTGGCTTTCATACCTCACAAGAGTAGCAATGCTAAACACAGTTCAGTAGTACTTCTCTCCCTACTGCTAGAAAAACAGCCCTCTGCAGCTTTCTCATCTCACTTCAGGCTCTAGCAAGCTGTAGTTTACCCTCGCTCTCTGCCATCTTGGGTCACAAAAGCCATCTTCTCTGTTTTTCACTAAACTGTCTTACAGTGAAGGAGTAAGTGGCTTAGGATCCTGGTTCACCTTTCTCCAGACCTCCCACCCCTTACTGACAATTCATATCCCATCAGCATAAGCTGGGGCTGCCCTTGGCCCTTTGGCTCCTGTAATAAGCCATACATCCCATTACATGCTTTCCTCATACTCTGTTTGCTCACTAGAAAAAAAGAATAACTTTTTATAGACCAGCTTCCTGGCTGCCAGACGATACTTGAACATTTGCAACCCCAAATATCTTGTTGACCCCAAATATACATGTTTTTCATAGCACAACTATTTTAATACAGCATGTTCCATTATCAGCGTAAACTACCTACCTATCAAGAATACTTTTACTGCTGTCATCACCCCCTTTTACCACTAAATATTCCTGCTCTGGCCCTGACTGATTTCATTCTTTTGAACTAAATTTCCTGCTCAGGTACAGAACCAGAAGCTCTTTTCCTTCCATCTATGATAATACAGCTCCCAACCCTATCTCTGCCATGGCATGAGTTTAAAATTCTCTAACCAACAAGCACATTGTATGATACTGGCCCTTCACATACATAAACTCTCCTTTAACAGTCTGAATGCCTCTTTGCACTGACTATGCCAGCACACCTGGGCCGGTGCTATTTTCTTTGTCAATTTTACCAATAGACATGCCAGCTCGGGAAAGTTCTTAACATTTTTTTGGTGCCCTGTCAATTTTCACTAAGACCCAGGAGAAGGACTCTTGGTTGACAAGAGCGTAGATGGGGATGGGGTAGACGAAACTCTGTTTACAGAAGAGAATGTATGGGATGAGCTAAGTTAAACTGAAAGTGGACAAGGCCAAGGGGCCAGATGAGGTTCAGCCCATGATACTGAGGGAGCTCAGAGATAGGCTGTAAGTCTGCTGAAAGACCTGTTCAATAGAGCCCTAGAAATGAGATTGGGGCTGAGAGATTAGAGACGTGCAGCTGTGGTCCCTCTTCACAAGGCTGGAAACTACAGGCCGGTTAGACTCTCCTCAGTGGTGGGAAAATTAATGGAGGCTGTTGAAGGAAACAATAGTGAACTATCTAAACTCAGGTGGCTAGCTGGATCCAAAGTAGCATAGATTCACTAGGGCAAGGTCCTATCAGACCAATTTTATTGATTTTTTTTGTTTAGGTGACTAGAGAATTGGATCAAGAGAGCACTCAATGTGATCTACTTGGATTTCACCACAGCTTTTGCTATGGTCCCGTATAGGAGGCTTGTTAATAAAATGAGAAGCTTGGGAGTGAGCACCAAGGTGGTGGTATGGATTACAAACCAGTTGAGTGTGTAATGGTAAATGCAACTTACTCTGAAGGGAGAACCATGTTAAGTGGAGTATTTATTTATTTTATTTAGCATTTTTCTATACCGACTCTCCAATAACAGAATTATTGATCAATTCGGTTTACATTCTAAACATTAACAATGACAAGTAAATGTCTTACAATGAACAGGTCGAATTAACTTGGATTAAGATATATGAGTATCACATGGATCAGTTTTGGGGACTGGATCTGTTCAATATCTTTGTAAGTGACATTGCAGAAGGGATAGAAGGTAAAATTGTGTCCATTTGCTGATGATACTAAGATCTGCAATAGAGCAGACACACCTCAAGGAGTAGAGAATGAAAAGTGATTAAAAAAAAGCTTGACGAATAGTCAAAGATTTGGCAGCTGGGATTCAATGCCAAGAAGTACAGTCATGCATCTGGGGCATGGTAATCCAAAAGAGCTGTAGCTGATGGGGCGTGAAACACTGATATGCACAGTCCAAGAGAGAGACCTTGGGGTAATAGTATCTGGCAATCTGAAGGCGGCAATGCAATGTGACAAGGTGATAGCTAAAGCCAGAAGAATAGAGAGGAACAGAGAGGAATAGGTCTTTGGTGAGGCCTCACCTGTAGTACTGTGTTCTGTTCTGGAGATTTTATCTCAGAAAGGACAGAGACAGGATGGAAGTGGTCCAATGAAGAGTAAACAAAATGGTGTGGGGTCTGTAGCGGAAGACTTATGAGGAGAGGCTGAAGGATCTAAATATGTACATCCTGGAGGAGAGGAGGTGCATGGGAGATATGATGCAGACCTTCAGATACCTGAAAGGCTTGAATGATGTACAAATATCAAACCTTTTCTGTTGGAAAGGAAACTACAACTAGGGGTCTCGATATGAAACTCCAGGGTGGATGACTGAGAATCAACATCAGGAAATATTTTTTCATGGAGAAGTTGGTGAATGCTTGGAATGCCCTTCCACAGATGATGATGAATAAAACAGTCAACAAATTCAAGGGGGCATGGGATAAACACGGTGGCTCCCTAAAGGCCAGAGGATGGAAATGAAGGTGCAGGGAGGTTACCTGCACGGAGCAGCAGTTACTACCCTTAACAGAAGGCATGGAGATTACTACTCTCAATCAATATGCTTGATACTTTTGACACAACTGCAACATTGCTACTAGCTTTGCCAGCAAGGGGGGGGGGGGGGGGGAGAGAGAGAAAAGGGGGAACTGGATACAGACAACCACCACCATGGGCCCTGATTTTTACAGGCTGGGGTACTGATATGCAGACATAAGGGGAAAAGCACAGGACGGCTTCTACAGCCAAGCCCCAAAGCAAAGAACTTCAAGCAGCACTGTCTGAATTATCAAGAAGGCTCCTCACGCAGTAAAATTGTTTCTAACAGGAATTTATGGGGGTTTGACAGTGGCCTGGTTTTGATTGTAAATATTACTACTCTTACCTTAAGGCTTGGGGCTAACGGCATGGAGCGGCAGTTACTGCCCTTGAGAGAAACATGGTGGCAGCCTGCATGGAGTGGCAGTTACTGCCCTCGAGAGAAACATGGTGGTAGCCTGCATGGAGCGGCAGTAGCTACCATAAGAAGTTTGCTGGGCTGACTGGATGGGCCATCTGGTGCTTTTCTGCCATCATTACAGTTACTAATCCCACATTTTTTTGGGGGGCGGGGGCTAGCTGACAGTCCCACCTTCTCTAATACCTTCAGTACCATTCTTATTTCCCTCGTATGTGACTCCCACATCAATCCATTTTGATGCATCTATTCCTGATAAGGCCATAACACAATATTCATCAAGCGGTAGAATAGTGCAGCTGCACAGAATAGTCCAAAAGGCAGCATCTTACGCGGTTGTAAGCCATTTGGTGTGGCAACTGCCAGTTTCCTTCTGTGCATTAACTGACAGGTGTTTCTTTAGTCAAATCTAGAATAGTTAGGTATTTCGCCTTTCCTAATAACTTTTCCACCCTGGCCAGACAAAAAAAAGCATCAAAGCTATGACATAACCTGCAGAAAACCTACACAAAATTAACTTGTACATCATTTTTGGCACCAGCATTCTTTGACTCATTTCTAATTATTTTCCTCATTTGTCTTTTAGTTTCCACCAGTTTGTACAGCCTTTCCCCCTGCCCATGGCTATAACTCATTTTCTTCCTTTTTTGCCTATTCCCACAACTGTTTCTGCACGCAGGATTTTAAAGAGTCATATGGTACAACTGTGTCATCTTTGTACCTAACGTTATAGTCTACCATTCCCCAGTTTTTCTTTGACCTCCAATCCCCTAATTTCACTAATAGTTTATTATTCAATGTTGGGGACCACCACCCTGAATTCTATTTCCGGAACCTTGCTTCCTTATTATAGCTTATCAAGTGCCATTTTGCTTTTTTTCCCCCCACCAGAGTCTCTTAGACAAGTGCAGCTGTCTTTCCTAACCTGTCCTTTAATGTAGCTACAAACATCACCAAATCTTCTCCTCTTCCTTGCTTACCTGCTCCTTCCCACGTTCCCTTCACCATCTGTAACCACCCACTTAGTTTCTTACCAGTTATCTGCAGGCTGTAATGGTTGATGGTTATGGCATTTCCCTTTCTGCAAATAACAGAAAAGGAATCAACTTCGCCCAGTCTCTGTCACTATTAACTTCTTAATCTTTTTTTTTTTTTTTTTTTTAAAGAATATGATTAATCTCTCCATTAATCCATCTGTCGGTGGATGTTATGCAGCACCGTACAGAGGCTTTATGCTAAATACCTGACACAGCTGCTTCTAGAAAACAGACATGAAGTTAGATGTACCAAAGAAAAATAACAGAGAGGTACTATCTGTCACCCTAGTTTTGCTCCATGCCATGGGATTAGTTTAGCCACTGTAGATCTCAGAGGAATCGCTCCTGGGTATCTGGTTGCTTAAGCCATACCCACACACTGATAAGAGACCCTGCACTCTCCCTACTCTATCCATAGCTAATCTTCTGATACAGGTAGCCACACTTGGTAAGTGAGTTAATGGGGGCATTTGTTTCCCCCCTCACTGACAGGCCCTACAGTATCTTTTTACCTGCTTAAATATTCTGAACGGGGGGACGGGACTGGTCCCAATAAATGAGGGAGCATAAGGATTAAACTGACTGATGCGGGTACCGGTTGCTGTCAGAGCTTTTGGCACTTGGTGTTCTGAGCACGGCTGGAGGAGATCAGATTTCTCCTCCTCTTGTTTTGGACTGGGGGGAGACTTTGGAGAGGCCTGCGAGAGGATGGTGGTGGGGCGGGGAATGAAATCTTTTTTTTTTGAAGACAGGATTTGGGGGTACGACCCTATTCGTGCAGCCGTGCTACATTTTTCAAGTTCTCAGGGGCAGAAGAAAGCGCACTGGCTTAGCAATCAATTTTTTTTGAAATATCTTCTTTTGGGGGGGGGGGGGGGGGGGGTGGGGGGGGGGGGGGGAAGCACCAAGAGGGGAAATCAGCTACTGCTTCAGTATTTTTTTTTTTTAAATCAATATTCAGAAAGCCAGTGAGCAGCGATGTTACCTGCATATCCTTATCCTGGTAACTTTAGCAGAGACTTATTCCACTGAACATTCAGATGACCGGAAGGCTCATCTGCATACTGCTCCCAGCATCCCCCGGGAGAGGAGTCCAGAGGTCACCGCGAGCGATCCAGAGGTTGACTTCCACAGCCCAGCTTCCAGAGGCCCCGCAAGGTTTGCAGTAGAGGAGGACCGGAAGCGCGCGCCTAATGGCATGCGAATCTCGAATCCTTCCATTAACTGAGTGAAGATTAATTTAACCGTGGTTTAAGAGGATTGGTAAGTATAGGTTTCAGAAATTTGTGGGCTTATAAAAGTTTGGTGAAATTAAGGGATATATTCTTTAGAGTTTGTGTGTGCCTGAGGTAAAAAGCAATCCTAATATGAAGAAGGAGCAGAGGAAGCACTCCAAAAAGTACAATATCCAATCCACAAGGAGTGCAAACGTGATGAGGTAAAAAGCAAGCCAGAGATAGTTAATTCTAGTGTCTGTCTTTCCCACCACTCAACCCTTGATTTTTAGGCACAAGACACTTTCTCATTAAAAATCAACCAGGATCTTATCTAAAACATAATACTGTACCAGCCCTTATTGAAAGTTTAATCATCCCCTTGTAGGACACTAGCTGATTAAATTTACAGGTGAATTTAGTAATTAAAGTACTCATTCCAACTCCCTTAGTATCCTAAACTTAACTTGGAACTCAATAAAACTAAGATGAAGGCAGCAGTCCAGCAGCAAGAGGGGGGCTTTCCAGTCTTTTGCATTGAGTGTCACATGTATGATTTTTTACCCGCCGGTGAGAGATTGTATGTGTGCACTCGGTGCAAAGAGCTCCTGGCTCTCAGGGAACAAGTCCGATCTCTGGAGGCTAGAGTAGCAGACTTGGAGGAGCTGAAGGAGACAGAAAGGTACATTGACGAGACCTTCAGGGACATAGTAGCCAAGTCCCAAATCCAGTATGGCAGCCCCAGTGCTGCCTTGGATCAGAAAGGTCTCCCAATAGGAGATCATCACCCTGGTGTAGCTGGAAGTGATCCTGTAGCAAGGACCTGCTCTCCAGGTGATGTATTGTCCTCTCGCACTGAGGACAAATCTCCCAGGGCTACTGCCCAGGAGGGAAGGGTTAGGCCGGCCATCATAGTTGGTGATTCGATTATTAGAAATGTAGATAGCTGGGTGGCTGGTGGGCGTGAGGATCGCCTGGTAACTTGCCTGCCTGGTGCGAAGGTGGCAGACCTCACGCGTCACCTAGATAGGATTATAGACAGTGCTGGGGAGGAGCCGGCTGTCGTGGTACATGTGGGCACCAACGACAAAGGAAAATGTGGGAGAGAAGTTCTGGAAGCCAAATTTAGAATTTTAGGAAGGAAGCTGAAATCCAGAACCTCCAGGGTGGCATTCTCTGAAATGCTTCCTGTTCCACGTGCAGGTCCCCAGAGGCAGGCAGAGCTCCAGAGTTTTAATGCGTGGATGAGACGATGGTGCAGGGAAGAGGGATTCAGTTTTGTAAGGAACTGGGAAAGGGGAGACTTTTCCGAAAGGATGGGTTCCACCTTAACCAGAGTGGAACCAAGCTGCTGGCACTAACTTTCAAAAAGGAGATAGAGCAGCTTTTAAACTAGAACAAGGGGGAAAGCCGACAGTCACTCAGCAGTGCATGGTTCGGAAAAATGTATCCTTGAAGGATACTAATGAAACAGGAGAGTTAGGGCATCCCAACAGAGAGGTTCCATTAAATGCAAACATAGTTCATATACCTATATGTAAAAAATCACCGAAGCTAATGATTTCCGAATTATCCCAAACAACTGAAAAGCAGGTTGTTAAAACAAGCAAAACACACACTTTGAAATGTCTGTATGCCAATGCCAGAAGTCTAAGTAGTAAGATGGGAGAGTTAGAGTGTATAGCAGCAAATGATGAGATTGACATAATTGGCATCACAAAGACTTGGTGGAAGGAGGATAACCAATGGGACAGTGCTATATCAGGGTACAAATTATATCGCAATGATAGGGAGGATCAACTTGGTGGGGGTGTGGCACTTTATGTCCGGGAGGGTATAGAGTCCAACAGGATAAAGATCATACAAGAGACTAAATGCTCAGTAGAATCTATATGGGTAGAAATCCCATGTGTGTTGGGTAAGAGTATAAAGATAGGAGTATACTACCGTCCACCTGACCAAAATGGTCAGACAGATGATGAAATGCTTAGAGAAATCAGGGAAGCAAACCAATTTGGCAGTGCAATAATAATGGGAGATTTCAATTACCCCAATATTGACTGGGTAAATGTAACATCAGGACTTGCTAGAGACATAAAGTTCCTGGATGTAATAAATGATTGCTTCATGGAGCAATTGGTGCAGGAACCAACAAGAGAGGGAGCTATTTTAGATTTAATTCTTAGTGGAACGCAAGATTTGGTGAGAGAAGTAACAACAGTGGTGGGGCCACTTGGCAACAGTGATCATAACATGATCAAATTTAAACTAATAACTGGAAGGGGGACAATAAGTAAATCTGCAGCTCTAACACAATTTTAAAAAGGGAAACTTTGATAAAATGAGAAAAATAGTTAGAAAAAAGGTGCAGCTGCAAAGGTTAAAAGTGTTCAACAGGCATGGACATTGTTTAAAAATACAATCCTAGAGGCGCAGTCCATATGTATTCCGCACATTAAGAAAGGTGGAAGGAAAAACGATTACTGTCATGGTTAAAAGGTGAGGTGAAAGAGGCTATTTTAGCCAAAAAAAACATCCTTCAAAAATTGGAAGAAGGATCCATCTGAAGAAATAGGATAAAACATAAGCATTGTCAAGCTAAGTGTAAAACATTGGTAAGACAGGCGAAGAGAGAATTTGAAATGAAATTGGCCATAGAGGCAAAAACTCATAATAAAAACTTTTTTAAATATATCCAAAGCAAGAAACCTGTGAGGGAGTTGGTTGGACCATTAGAAGACAGAGGGGTTAAAGGGGCTCTTAGGGAAGATAAGGCCATTGCAGAAAGACTAAATTAATTCTTTGCCTCCGTGTTTACAAATGAGGATGTTGGGGAGATACCAGTTCCGGAGATGGTTTTCAGGGGTGATGAGTCAGACGAACTGAACGAAATCACTGTGAACCTGGAAGATGTAGTAGGCCAGATTGACAAACTAAAGAGTAGCAAATCACCTGGACCGGATGGTATGCATCCTAGGGTACTGAAGGAACTAAAAAATGAAATTTCTGATCTATTAGTTAAAATTTGTAACCTATCATTAAAATCATCCATTGTACCTGAAGACTGGAGAGTGGCCAATGTAACCCCAATATTTAAAAAAGGTTCCAGGGGCGATCCAGGTAACTATAGACCAGTGAGCCTGGAAAAATAGTGGAAACTATTCTCAAGAACAAAATTGTAAAGCATATAGAAAGACATGATTTAATGGAACATAGTCAACATGGATTTAGCCAAGGGAAGTCTTGTCTAACAAATCTGCTTCATTTTTTTGAAGGAGTTGATAAACATGTGGATAAAGGTGAACCGGTAGATGTAGTGTATTTGGATTTTCAGAAGGCGTTTGACAAAGTCCCTCATGAGAGGCTTCTACGTAAACTAAAAAGTCATGTGATAGGAGGCAATGTCCTTTCGTGGATTACAAACTGGTTAAAAGACAGGAAACAGAGAGTAGGATTAAATGGTCAATTTTCTCAGTGGAAAAGGGTAAACAGTGGAGTGCCTCAGGGATCTGTACTTGGACCGGTGCTTTTCAATATATATATATAAATGATCTGGAAAGGAATACGACGAGTGAGGTTATCAAATTTGCAGAGGATACAAAATTATTTAGAGTAGTTAAATCACAAGCAGACTGTGATACATTGCAGGAGGACCTTGCAAGACTTGAAGATTGGGCATCCAAATGGCAGATGAAATTTAATGTGGACAAGTGCAAGGTGTTGTATATAGGGAAAAATAACCGTTGCTGTAGTTACACGATGTTAGGTTCCATATTAGGAGCTACTACCCAGGAAAAAGATCTAGGCATCATAGTGGATAATACTTTAAAATAGTCAGCTCAGTGTGCTGCAGCAGTCAAAAGAGCAAATAGAATGTTAGGAATTATTAAGAAGGGAATGGTTAATAGAACGGAAAATGTCATAATGCCTCTGTATCGCTCCATGGTGAGACCACACCTTGAATACTGTGTACAATTCTGGTCGCCGCATCTCAAAAAAGATATAGTTGCGATGGAGAAGGTACAGAGAAGGGCAACCAAAATGATAAAGGGGATGGAACAGCTTCCCTATGAGGATAGGCTGAAGAGATTAGGGCTGTTCAGCTTGGAGAAGAGACAGCTGAGGGGGGATATGATAGAGATCTTTAAGATCATGAGAGGTCTGGAACGAGTAGATGTGACTCGGTTATTTTCACTTTCGAATAATAGAAGGACTAGGGGGCATTCCATGAAGTTAGCAAGTAGCACATTTAAGACTAATCGGAGAAAATTCTTTTTCACTCAACGCACAATAAAGCTCTGGAATTTGTTGCCAGAGGATGTGGTTAGTGCAGTTAGTGTAGCTGGGTTCAAAAAAGGTTTGGATAAGTTCTTGGAGGAGAAGTCCATTAATGGCTATTAATCAATTTTACTTAGGGAATAGCCACTGCTATTAATTGCATCAGTAGCATGGGATCTTCTTAGTGTTTGGGTAATTGCCAGGTTCTTGTGGCCTGGTTTTGGCCTCTGTTGGAAACAGGATGCTGGGCTTGATGGACCCTTGGTCTGACACAGCATGGCAATTTCTTATGTTCTTATCCAATTAACTTAAGCCAGGTAACTTGCCACGCACCAGCCTAATGAGTCTTAGCCTCCGAGTCTCTCTTAAGGCCTTTTAGGCGAGTACTAAAGTGTTTGATTATTTTAAACTTCAAAAGTCTTAACATTCCTTGATTCTTCTGAATTAACTCCCGCTACTTCTTATTTCCATAGCACTACTGGATGTATACAGCACTACACAGAAGCATGTAAGAGACAGTCCCTGCTCCATGGAGCTTACAATCCAACTAAGAAAAGTTTTTAATTTACCCTTTAATACCCTGATTATATGGGCACTGAGTCAGTGCTCTGGTCCCAAAAAAATGTTCCCCCTGGGCAGGTGGTATCCTGCTCTTTTTTGGGCTGTGTAATAATGGATTTGGAGTTACTCCATCTTTCCAACTCCAAGCCCAAGGTGAGTTACAACTTGGGTATAATAGTTCTAGTGTATCTGTGTAGATGTATTCTTCTCTTTATCCTTTGGACTGTTTTTCTAACATAGCATTGCCACACGGAATAATATACACTACATTACAGAAGGAGCTCGAGTACGATCCCCTTATGCTGATCATTCCCATATGGGAAACTGTAGTATCCTATGATATGCACAGGCACAGTGTGCAACATGTGATAGTGGAGGAGTTTGTACCATTAGCTTCAGTCTGAGTTTATTAGTAGATTGCTTCTTACTAATTTTTTTTTTGGATTAAGTGGCTGTGGAAGATTAATATCAGTGCCGCAGGAATTAATTTTTTTTCAGCAACTCAGGCTTCAGGGGTGGATGAAGGGAAAGATGGTGAAATGCAAACAAAAATTAAGAAAGGTAACGAAATAGACAAAACAATGATAATGGGAGCTTTCAATGCTCACAATACTGTTTGAGTAAATGGCTTGTCGGGACATGGTAAGGAGGTAAAGTTTCTAAATGCTATAAAATGATTGCTTCCTGGAACAGATGGGAGTGAGGAATACTCTAGATTTAATCATCACTTTCATGCTGGATCTTTTGGTACAAAACAGTGGTGGAACTGCTTGTCAACAGCAATCATAATCAAAATTTATCATCATTAAAAGGACATTATGGAAAACTACTGCAGTAGCATTTTTTTTTAAGGTAGAAACTATGACAAAATAAGGAAATTAGTTAGTAAAATAAAACCCCTAAAACTAAAAAGAGCACTTAAGGTTTGCATGCAACTTGGACACTGTTTAAAAACACCATCTTGGAAGCCCAAGCTAAATGTTTTCTATGCATTAAAAAGGGTAAAAAGACGACGAAATGATTGCCAGCATGGATCAACAGAGAGGTGAGAGAGAGCCTATTAAAGCCAAAAGGATGTCTTTCAAAAACTGGAAAGTTGATCCAAATGAAGAAGATATGAAAAAGCATAAGCACTGGCAAGATAGCGATTAAGCATTAATAAGGCAGGTCAAAAGAAGCATGACAGCAAGAGAAAAACTCAAAACATCTTTTTCAAGTAGATTCAGTGAAGAGTCAGTTGGACAGCTAGATGAGCGAGGGGGTAACATTTATTTATTTTATTTAAAATTGCTTGTAGCCTATCACAGCAACCAGTCACCTAAGCAGGCACTTAGCGAATACAAGACCAGAGCAGAAAAATTAAATGAGTTCTTTGCTTCGGTCTTTACTCAGGATTGTCATGAAAAGATACCTACATTGGACACAGGAACTGAAGCAAAGTATGGTGAACTAGGAAGATGTAATAGAACAAACTAAAGAATCACAAAATCACAGAGACCGGCTCATATACACTCCAGAATTCTGAACGACCTCAATGAAATTGCAGACATTAATATCAATCTATAACTTTTCATTAAAATAAGGCCTAGTTTCTGAGGACTGAAAAGTGGCCAATGAGACACCCATCTTTAAAAAGGGCTTCAGGGATGGAGTGGGAAACTACAGCCTGGTGAGCCTGACAATAGTGCTGAGCAAAAAGGGTAGAAGCTAATCTGAAGAACAGAAAAACTAAGCATCTGAATTTATTTGATTTAGATCCCACTTTTGGACAGATTAATGTGGCAAAACCACCATGGATTTAGCAAAGTCAAAAATTTTTTTTTTTAAGAGGTTAATAAATAGATGGAGAAGGTTGAGTCTGTTGATATAATTTATGGGGATTTTCAGAAGGCATTTGACAAAGTCCCTCAGGAAAAACTCATGGGATAGGAGGCAACATATGGTGGATTGGTGATGGGCTAAAAGATAGGAAACAGAGTAGAACCGAATGGTCACTGCTCTCAATAAAGAAAGGTAAATAGTGGAGTGTACCAGGGATCTATACTAGGATGGGAGTTGTTTAATTAATTTACCAATGATCTGGAAAAGGCGGTGAAGAGGGATCAAATTAATAGATGATTCAAATTTGTCAGAGCATAGGATTGTGATCGAGAGAAATTTCAAGAGACCAGGGGATTGAACATCTAAATGGCAGATGAAATTTAAGACAGACAAATGCAAAGTGATGCATGGAGGGAAAAAGGATAGGAAAAAGATCTTGCATTGTGTAGAGTACTTTGAAAACAGCAACTCACTATGCAGCAGCAGCCATCAAAAAAAGCAAACAGAATGTTAGGAATTGTATGAAATTCTGATCATCTCGTCTCAAAAAAAAGACATGGCAGAGAAAGGTGACAAAAATGATACAGGGAATGGAATATCTCACCTATGAGGAAAGGTTAAACAAGTTAGGGCTCTTCAGACTGAAGAAGAGATGGTTAAAGAGGAAATATGCTAGAGGTCTATAAAATCATGAGTGGGGTAAATAAGGAAGTTAATTACCCTTTCAAATAGTGCTAGAACAAGAGGAAACTCCATGGAGCTAGCAGGTAGCACACATTCAAAATCACAGAAAGTATTTTTTTTCACCCTGCATTCAAACTGTGGAATTTGTTACCAGAGGATGTGGTGAAAACAGTCAACCTAGCTGGGGGTAAAAATGGCTTAGATAAGTTCTTGGAAGAAAAAAAAATCCATAAACCAATATTAGCCATATAGACTTGGGAAAGCCACTGCTTATCCCTTATGAGCAAAGAGGAGTGGGTCTATTCTTTGGGATCCTGCTGGGTACTTGCTAGCTGGATTGGCTACTGTCAGAGATAGGATACCGGGCTTGATGGACCTTCGGTCTGACCCAGTATGGCAGGTCTTAGATTTCTTACTATAAACCATGCTTTATGCACACAAATATATTTGTGCACAGCAAGCACATTCAAAATCTTGTGCGCACAAAAAAATGATATTCCTGCACGTTGTGTACATAAAACGTGTTCCACACACCCTCCTTCCAACATATTTTGGTATTGCCACACATTTTTAATGCTGCAGTAATTTGCAAGCCATTAGTTTACTGCAGTTTTTTTTTGTTTTTTTTAGCACATGCATAAGGAAAATGGGTGCTGAACTTCAGCACCTCTTACCACTGTGAGTTCCACTAATTGATTCAATTTATAACTAATGAAATGACAAACTCTGGCCAGATCTTTCTTCCCCACAAGTTTGATAAAGAAAGTTAGGGTTGATTACTTACATACTTTAGTATAATCTAGGAATTCAGCTCTGTTGATGCTATCAGCCATGCCTTAAGGCCTATAATATTAGCTCTGTATGTGTAGTCAATAAGAACCAGACCATCTTCAGCTCATGAGCTGTAGTCTTAGCCTACATTGGTTGTTACAGATTAGCAGGTGGGCATGGAAGTGTTTCCTGAGTTGAGGTATTTCTGGCAGCAGTATGGATCTTCTGGTGAGCTTTTAAATTTGATTTCTTATTAAAGCTTTTACCACATTCTGGACACTTAAATGGTTTCTCTCCCATATGAATCATCTGGTGTGCTTTTAAATCTGACTTCTGCGTAAAGCGCTTACCACAATCTGTACATGCAAATGGTTTTTCTCCAGTATGGATCCTGTAGTGTTTTTTTAAATTTGATTTCCAATTAAAGCCTTTACCACACTCCATACATACATATGGATTCTCCCCCATATGAACTCTCTGATGGGCTCTTAAAAATGATTTCTGATAAAAGCTTTTACCACAATCTGGACATGTAAAGGGTTTCTCTCCTGTATGGATCCTCTGGTGTGTTTTTAAATATGATTTCTCATTAAAGCTTTTACCACAATCTGCACATGAAAATGGTTTCTCTCCATAATGGATCCTTTGGTGTGCATCTAAATCGGATTGCTGACTAAATATTTTGCCACAATCCAAACATAAATGTGGATTCTCTACCAAATGGATTCTCTGGTGTGATTTCAAATTAGATTTACGGTAAAAGCTTTTACCACAATCTGGACACGTATATGGTTTTTCACCTGTATGTATCCTCTGATGCACTTTTAAGTTCGATTTTTCATTAAAGCTTTTGCCACAGTCTGGACATGAAAATGGTTTCTCACCTGTGTGTATCCTCTGGTGAGTTTTTAAATATGATTTCTGATTAAAGCTTTTACCACAATCCAAACATGTAAATCGGATCCTTCCTGGATAGAGGGTCTGTTCTGCTTTTAAATCTAACTGCTGATTAATTTCTCCTTCCATACACAAATGGCCATTATCTCCTGCACGGATCCTCTGGTGAACTTTTAAATCCGATTCCTGAGTAAATCTTTCACCACAACCTGCACATGCAAATGGTTTTTCTACAATATGGATCTGGTAGTGTTTTTTTAGATTTGATTTCCGAGTAAAGCTTTTACCACACTCCACACAAGTGTGTGAATTCTCTCCCATATGAGTCCTCTCGTGGGCTTTTAAAAGCGATTTCTGATAAAAGCTTTTATCACAATGTAGACATGCAAATGGCTTCTCTCCACTGTGGATTTTCTGGTGCGTTTTTAAATTTGATTTCTGATTAAAGATTTTACCACATTCCCCACACATATGTGGATTCTCTCCTGTATGGATCCTCTGGTGCGATTGCAAATTTAGTTTTCGATAAAAGCTTTTACCACAATCTGGACATGTGAATGGTTTCTCCCCCGTATGGATCATCTGATGTGATTTCAAATTTGATTTCTGGTTAAAGCTTTTACCACAGTCTGCGCATGTATATGGCTTTTCTCCAGTATGGATCCTCAAGTGGGTTTTTAAATTTGATTTCTGATTAAAGCTTTTTCCACACACCATACATAAATGTGGACTCTCTCCACTGTTGGCCTTTGTATTAAACTTTCTCCCCCAGGCTCTTCCCTCCTCTGAGCCTTGGAGAAATATTCCTTCCTCTTTCTCTGGGAGGATCTTGTGGGTTTCCTGGTTTCCAGTACATTCCGCCTGGTGTTTCTTATTTTCATGATTGATCCCATAACCTGCTGGGTAAGAGAGAAAGTGCAGACATTATTTCTTAATCTGGGGGCACAGGTAAAAGGTCTCCTGCTCCATATTCAGACTCTCAGAGTTGGCTGTACAATGGAGAGCTAAGGGCACATGTTTAATCTGACAGTTTTCAGAAGGAAATTACATTTTCAACAGGCAAACCATTAAATCCAGTGTAGTCACGATTGTATAATAGGGAGGAGATTAATGACAAATTTAAGATCTAGTCAAACTGAATTCAGATGACTTGCTTCTTTATGTGATGATATCTTGTAGTAATAATGCATAATGTGATTGGTGTATCTGGATAGGACAGTGTAAGGAGTCTGCTAATGAGATTTACAGGCAAGTCTCAGAGATGCAGCCTTGGAGAATCAGTTAACCCTTTCCTTTAGCTGCAGCCTGTGATGATTCAAGGACAAAAATAAAAACTGTCTGCACTGGGTTAAATGCCTCAGGCTTTATTCATTTCTAATTCATGCTCACCTTGTCCCTATATAGATTAGTAAATGTGTGACACTCCCTTGCAACCCTTCCCATTTCTTTGTCACACTCGCCTCCATCTTCCCAACTCTCCTAAACTCTCTACTCAGACTATGACTGATTTCTTCCATGAAAAGATTCATGATTAATTTTGTCAATGTTTTACCAGACCGCTGCCTCCACCCCTGCCTAATTCCTCTCTCCTTCTTTTGGCCCCGGCCAAACTACCTTCCCTTTCTGAAATCATACAGGAGGATACAGCCCATCTTTTCTCCTTCTCCAAGCTTACCATTTGGAGCTTCGACTCCCACCCTCACCTGCAATCATCCCCCTCCCTGTGTCAAATCCTCCGTCAAATTGCTTGCCATCGTGACCGGGCCCCCCTCTTCCTTCACTCTATGATCATACCACTCCTCAAAAACAACCCTCACTGGAGCCTGCCTGTCCTGCTAACTAATTAGCAGTCGGATCAAACATAACTGATAAGACTGGTTTGTGGATTTTCACCTGGTGGATATACAGTATGAAGATAGGGCTTCAAAATTAAGGTGACCACCAGTCTATCATGTTCCACTCTACTGCAGACTGCAGTCAGTTTTTATCATCCTTGCTCTTACTGTTTTTTCATTCCGTTCTATTCATGCAATGTCTGGCGTTCCTTGTGAGGTACATCACTTTGGGAGATTTAGCATGATCTGTAAGGCAATTTATAAAAGTGTTCCTAAATAATCTCATCCAGGCCCAGCTTTAGAAATAGGCAACAGCCTCCTGTGCCAAATTGTGATCGGTGCTGGAGCGCTGCTGCTGCTATGCCTCTGTCCGGGCCTGCCAGCTGCTTGTTACCTAAAAGCAGTAGCAGCGGATAACTAATCCGGCAGCAGCAGAAACAACTTTGAAGAAGAAATTCATTTTGAGGCCTCCAGCTGCCCAATCCACACTCACGACCCTGAGGCAGTCCAGCCCCAGCTATTATTTAGAGATCTGGTAGATAGGAGGGAAGTGGTTGTGCCTTGAGGATCTGCCTCAATCAGCTTTCTACCATGGGAAGCTGAACTCCTGCTCTGACCTAGCAGTTTAATTTTCCACAACTGAAAAAGGCACACTAGGCAGCCTCCCCTACAGTGCACCTCGCTGCATTGCAGGGTCACCCATAAGCTTAGTACATTGCAGTTGGCACAGAGACTGCTTAAACTTATGGTGAGTTTTATTCCCGCTTTAACGCATGTTTTTTTCCTGTGCTAAAGCCCCCTATTACATACCAGGGTTATGTTAATGCAGAAACACCCCATGCTTGAAACAGGATTAAAAACCTGCATGAGAAATAGCTCCGTTTATTACATCGGCCCCTTTCCAAACATGCTAGGAAAATGCCCATCCATTCTTTTATCGCCTCCTGCTTAAACTACTGCAAGTTATTCAGTGGAGGCCTCCCCACTGAGCCCTCTCTATCTCCAGTGTAATCTATTCAAAAATTCAGCTGCACGGCTTATTTTATTTCCCACCTATATCAGCCAATCTGGGCAGGTTACAGAATACAACATTCATAAAATTTACACAATAAAAGCAAAGAAATAACGACTGCATAGTAGTCCTAACAGTGTAACCTGCCTAAAACATGCAGTTTAGAAAACTTCCTGCGGCCAGATGAACCACCACAGGTAGGAAGAAGGGTGCTGAAATGAAGAGGTTTGTGACCTAGCTCACTATAGCACCCATTACAAGAAGGACAAGAGATACCAATTGATGCATGAGAAATAAGTTAACAAGATATTGTACGAATCTCAATTCAACATACAGAAACATATGTGAAATGTATTTTGTCTTTGTACCTCACGTCTTATGTCCTTGATCTTTAATTAATATGTACTTGAACAATTCAATTGATAGATGTTAATTAATGCCTGTTTATGAATACTTCCTATGTATCCCACAGTTAATCACTGATTTATACCTATAAATGTCCTCTTTGTAAACCGTTGTGATCTTTACTTGGAATGATGATATATAAAATGTCTAAATAAATAAATAAATAAATACCCCCAAATTCTTGGGTAAAACAAGAGAGCCTTGAGCTTTTTCCTTAAAAAATAGACAAACAAAACACACGACTTCAAACCTGGCTGTGTCCTTAAAATCAGCTGGCAAGGCATCCCACCACCCTGGAGGTGGTGTCTCCTCCTTAAGTCTGAACAGAGGGATTCTCCACAAGGCTCTCCCGTGCAGATCACAATGAAGGAGATGGAACTCAAGGCCTTTGAAGCAGAGGCAATGCAAGCTGAACTCTCATTAGGCAGGGCCCTAGACATCAGAGCTAAAACATCCCGTGCAAGCTGTCCCACCGCCAGGGCCTTTCTATGTTATATTTTCCTCGAGGGTTGTTCGGTCACAGCACAGCTGTGCACCCTGCTGCTATGAACTGTGTTTTTTTCCCTTTGTAGACCCAACCATAGACACCATTTGGAGTTCCTCATCCCTCCTTGGATGAATGACCATGCTCAAGTGGCAAACATCTGGGGCACTGTTTCCCAGCCACCTCCTGGAGGCACACCCAGGAGTTTTCAGGATCACCACAATGAATATGCATAAAGGAAAATTAGTTTCTTACCTGATAATTTTCGTTCCTGTAGTACCAAGGATCAGTCCAGGACACCTGGGTTGTGACTCCGCACCAGTAGATGGAGACAGACTAAAACTTGTGGGCGGAGCATATATGCCCCTGTGCCAGTCACAGCCCCTCAGTCATACGTAATGTCAAAGTAGACAAAGCCAAAAGGCAACCATAGCTAACCATACAACTTGGTAGGGAAAAGAAAACCAACACCCCTACAGGAACCAGACTCCCCAACCGGGAGAGCGAATGGATCAGCGTACTGAAAAACACAATAATGAGCGGACTCTCCGTTACTATAACGCAACACTGCGGGCGGGATCCTGGACTGATCCTTGGTACTACAGGAACGAAAATTATCAGGTAAGAAACTAATTTTCCTTTCCCTGTACGTACCAGGATCAGTCCAGGACACCTGGGATGTACCAGAGCTAACTTACCGAGGGTGGGAAGCAGAGAGTCCCGCTCGGAGTACCCTCTCTCCAAAACCCCCAGCTTCAGTAGCCTGAACATCCAACCGGCAATGTTTAATGAAGGTATGCAACGACTTCCAGGTATCCGCCCTGCAAAGCGTGTCGAATGAGCCCGAAGACCCACCGGCGGCGATTTTCCACGCCGAATGTACGCAGAACCAATGGCTTCCTTGAGCCAACGGGCAATTGCCGTGCGGGACGCCGCAGCACCTTTCTTTGGACCCGAAGTTAACACAAACAGATGATCCGTCACCCGAAACGGATTAGTAACCTCCAGATAGCGAAGCCGGGACCTCCGCACATCTAGTTTTCTCAAGTCTTTTGTTTTCGGGTCCGAAGACTCCGCAACCGAGAAAGTGGGAAGTTCAATTGACTGATTCAAATGGAACGACGACACGACCTTAGGAAGGAAGGAGGTAACCGTCCGCAAGGAGACCACCGAATCGGAGATGCGCAAGAAGGTCTCCCTACAGGACAACGCCTGTAATTCTGAAAACACGACGGGCCGATGCAATCGCCACTAGGAATACGGTCTTCAAGGTGAAATCCTTGAGCGTAGAACGTTTCAGGGGCTCAAAACGGCACTGAGCATAAGGCTGAGAGTACCCAGTTGAGGTTCCAAGACGGGCAAGGGGGCCGCAACGGAGGACGGAGGTGCTTAGCCCCCCTAAGAAAGCGGGAGATATCCGGGTGGAGAGCCAGAGAGATCCCCCGGACCTTACCACGCAAACAGCCAAGCGCCGCCACTTGAACCCGAAGGGAATTACACTCTAAACCTTCGGCGAGCCCCGCCTGGAAAAAAAGCCAGAATATCGGGAATAGAAGCGGAAGTGGGGTCTAGGCCCCACTCCATGCACCATTCCTCAAAAACTACCCAGACCCGAACATAAGCTAGGGACGTAGACTGTTTTCTGGATCTCAGCAACGTAGCAACGACCGCATCCGAATAGCCTTTTCTCTTCAACCGATACCTCTCAAAAACCATGCTGCGAGACAAAAGTGAGCCACATCCTCCAAACAGACGGGGCCCTGACGAAGGAACCCCGGGAATCCCTGTAGACGAAGGGGTGCGGCCACTGACAGCTGGACCAGGTCCGCAAACCACGGACGGCGTGGCCACTCCAGCGCCACCATGATCACATTGGATGGATGCGATTCTATGCGCCGTAGGATCTTTCCGATCATGGGCCACGGTGGGAACACATAGAGAAGCACATCCACCGGCCAGGGAAGCACCAACGCGTCGACTCCTTCTGCTCCCCTTTCGCGACGTCGACTGTAAAATCGCGGAGCCTTCGCGTCGTGCCAGGTGGCCATCAGATCCATGTGGGGCATTCCCCAAGTCCGGCGAATGAAGAGAAACGCCTCGTCCGCCAACTCCCACTCTCCGGGATCCAAGCGGTGACGACTGAGAAAATTTGCCTGGACGTTGTCGATTCCCACTATGTGGGAAGCCACGAGATGGCTGAGATGCCGTTCTGCCCAGAGCATCAAGAGCCGCGCCTCCTCCGCCACTAGAGGACTTCTTGTCCCTCCCTGGCGATTGATGTAAGCCACGGTGGTAGCGTTGTCCGACCATACCCGGACCGCCTGTCCGCGCACGAGGGGTAGAAAAGCTTGCAGCGCCAGACGGACCGCTCTGGTCTCCAGCCGGTTGATAGACCACCGGGTCTGCGACTCTGACCACAGACCCTGAACCGACTTCCAGCTCAGGCTGGATCGCGCCTGCCCCTCGAGAGGTAGAGGTAGATAGAAATCCTCGGAAACCGGTTTCCAGCGGGAAAGCAATGAGGACTGCAGCGGCCATAGATGAGCGAACGCCCAAGGGACTAACGCCAGCTTGGATGCCATAGACCCCAGAACCGTCAGGTAATCGCAGACTCGTGGCCGGTGTAGCGACAAAAAACGTAGCACCTGAGACTGCAGTTTGCATATCCGGTCCTGCGAGAGAATCACACTGCCTCGCTACGTGTCGAACAGGGCTCCAAGATATTCCAAGGACTGAGAGGGTTCGAGATAACTCTTGTTGAAGTTGACCACCCAGCCCAGGGACTGCAAGAGCTGTAACACCCTGGCCACCGCCTGCCGACACAGACTCTGAGACTTCGCCCGGCTCAGCCAATCGTCGAGGTAAGGGTGAACCAGCAGGCCTTCCCGCCGCAACTGCGCCGCCACGACCACCATCACTTTCGTGAATGTCCGAGGCGCTGTCGCCAGGCCGAACGGAAGCGCCCGGAACTGGAAGTGCCTGCCCAGAATGCCAAACCTCAGAAACCGCTGAAACACTGGTTGAATTTCCACATGAAGGTATGCTTCTGTGAGATCTAGGGACGCCAGGAATTCGCCGGGACGCACTGACGCGATCACTGACCGAATGGTCTCCATTTTGAAGTGAGGGACTCGAAGGCATCTGTTGACTCCTTTCAGATCCAGAATTGGGCGGAAAGTGCCGTCTCTCTTGGGGACTAAGAAGTAAATGGAGTACCGGCCCTTGCCGTACTGAGCGGCCGGAACCGGCGAGATGGCTCCCAGTCTTTCTAGTCTTTGGATGGTATCTAGCACCGCCGCCTTCTTCTTGGGATCCTTGCAGGGTGAGACCAGGAATTTGTCCGTTGGGATGCGAGCCAAATCTAACTCGTAGCCATGTTTTATCACGTCGAGGACCCATTGATCCGATGTCACGCTGGCCCATTCCTCGAGGAATAAGGATAGACGCGTCCCCACGTTTGGAACAGCGTGCCGAGGACGCGACGAGGGATGGGCCGGCCGAACTTCATTGCGAAGGCTTGGACCCCGCACCCGACGGGGCCCCTCCTTGCCGGTCAAAACGTTTGCCCCGAAAGGACTGCTGCCACTGGGTGTACCGAGAGGAAGACGGCCTAGGGTCCAGAGGATCTTTGTGGCCTAGACTTCCTGGGCCCCCTGAACCGGGCTCTGCCTGAAAAGGAAAATCTCGACCGGGTCCTATCCTCCGGCAGCTTAAACGCTCGGTTCTCCCCCAGGTAAACCATCAAATCGTCCAACTCCTTGCCGAACAGCAATGTCCCCTTAAAAAGCAAAGCCCCGAGGTGAGCCTTGGAAGAGCCATCCGCTGCCCAATTGCGCAGCCAAAGGAGACGACGTGCCGACACCGCTGCCACCATGGACCTAGCTGAGGTGCGCAAAAGATCATGGAATGCATCCGCGCCATAGGCAATGGCCGCCTCCAATCTGTCAGCTTGGGAAGCCTCCTCTGAAGAGAGACCCGCATTCGCCTGCAGGACTTGAGTCCAGCGCAGACTAGCACGCATAGCAAAATTTGTGCAACTGGCGGCACGCACCCCTAGGGCAGAAACCTCAAAAATATTTTGAGTTGAACCTCCAACGTACGGTCTTGAATATCCCGGAGGGCTGTCGCTCCCGTGACCGGGATGGTAGACCTCTTCGTGACAGCTGACACTGCCGAATCCACCTTTGGGAGTCGGAGGAGCTCTAGCGCGTCCTCCGGCAAAGGGTAAAGTTTGTCCATGGCCTTGCTGACCTTCAGACCTAACTCCGGAGTATCCCATTCCTTGAAGAGGATATCCGTGGACGAAAAAATGAAAAACGACCGCCGGCCCTGTGAACCCAATCAGAACAGGATCCATATTTGCCTCCTGGCGGACCACCACCGGAGGAGCCTCAATCCCCAGCTCCTGGAGGATGGCCGGAATGAGTGGCGACAGTTCCTCTCTGCGGAACAGACGCACCACCTTTGGGTCATCCCCGTCGACGGCCTGCGCTCCTTTACCTGTACTGGGCTGCGCCGAGCCATCTGCTGCTGCCGTCCCGGCCCCAGGCAGGGGCTCCTCGGAGGCCTCTGCGTCCGCCCCGGAGGTATCTTCGGAATCCGAGTTCTGCGGCACCCCTCGGGGAAGCCGTTTGCCCCAGGCCGCTCTCTGGGTGGTCTTCGCCACCCTCCTTGCCATCTTCTTCTGCGGCGGGGCCCGGTGGACCCTTGAACGCGAGGCGTCCCCCCGTCTGCGCTTGCTGCGCTTATAACGGCGCAGCCAAAGCGCCAAATCTTCAGAAAACTTGCCCGAATCCGTTGCGTTGCTTTCCGAATGCCCCCGGGACTGGGGCCCCTCTGAAGGGACCTCCACCGCTGCACCCCGCTGCGGGGAAAGCGTAGGAGGTAAAACCGAGGCCCCCACCGTTTCCCGCGAAGCTACCCGGCCGGTAGACAAAATGGCCGCCATTCCCGCGCTGACCAGGAACGGGTCAGGAGGCCTATCAGGGGGACCCCCCCCTTGCGACGGCGAACGGGCCCCCCGAGGAGCCGCCGACGATCCCTCGTCTCCCGGGACGCAGGCCGAGCAAAGCCCGTCCTGGGAGAGACGCGCGCGCGCCGAGTCGCAGGCCCTGCACTGCGAGCCGCGCGGCCCTGCAAAAAAACCGCGGGAAACCAAAGACGCGCCGAAAAGCACTGAGGGACGCCGAATAAACACAAAAATTCAACGCGGCGAAAATCGGCGACCTCCCCCCTGCCGAAGACGCCCCCCCTCGAGCGGAACGGAGCGCAACGCCAGGGAACGGAGAGCCGAC
Organism: Rhinatrema bivittatum; assembly: GCF_901001135.1. NCBI lineage: Eukaryota > Metazoa > Chordata > Amphibia > Gymnophiona > Rhinatrematidae > Rhinatrema > Rhinatrema bivittatum. The sequence goes on along the minus strand of NC_042616.1, from coordinate 31,134,155 downwards.
TGAAAACAAAAGTAAAAACACTTTTTTTTTTTTTTTTTTTTTTTAAAATAAGAAAAAACGCTGTCCCAGGTGCTGAAAAGCCCTATGTCCTGCAGGGGTGAGTGAACCGGGCTCCCCGGTGTCACCCCTGACGCTGCTACTAGTCCAGCCGGGTCCTCAACCCTAGCAGCGGCCTCAACCTGGGGAGGGTAGTCCCCTCAGGACCTCTCAACTCCCCAGGGAGGCAGGACAACTGGGACTAGAATTAAACAAGATTAAATAAAACCCAATTTGAAGAAAAAAACCAAGTTAGGCCTAATAAAATCAACCACAAAAGCGAACCTGACTAACCACACAGAATCAGGCCCGACAGGGCTGTGACCAGACCTGCACCACCTACTGGAGACAGAGTAAGACTGAGGGGCTGTGACTGGCACAGGGGCATATATGCTCCGCCCACAAGTTTTAGTCTGTCTCCATCTACTGGTGCGGAGTCACAACCCAGGTGTCCTGGACTGATCCTGGTACGTACAGGGAAGAAAGATTTGCATACACCGGGCCTCCAATGCATGCAATTCTATCTCCTACATATTCAGTACGGATGTTCTGAAAACCAAACCAGTTCTAGACTGCCTGGGTTGCTTGAGAATGGATTTGACCACCACTAATGAGCAGCTGCTGCTGCTTCTCAAATCCGGGATCTGTCTGGACACAGTATCTCTCATCCATCTTCTTATCAAATCAGAGCTACAGAGAGGAGGCTCTCCCACATTCATCTGTGCCTCCTAAAGGACCTCATGGATGAGCACAGCTACAATATCCATTGGGGATTCACAAACTGGAGGATATAATGTACCTATGGCCTAGGCTCCTCCTCCTCCTGCAATGTAGATAAAATGGCCTCCACCATTCTCTTAAAATCAGCAAAGGAAAGGAGCTCTGAGGGAGATGATCTCCTTTCCTGTACAGGAGGGTGGTCCAAGAGGAGACCTACTGACATTTCCTGATCAAAGTCCTCAGATCCTAACCATACTCTTAGGAGTATTCAGCGTCCAAGCCTGACTGGAATGAGGGGGACATGAACCCGGACCTCATCTGGCTAGCAGACAAGACCTCGGAGAGGGCAACACTTGTTTATTGGGTCCTAGATCCTGATGAACTCTTGCATCTCTTCCTTCCATGATGGGCTGAGATTCCTAATATTGACTCTCCTTCAAGAACAGGCCTCATGACTCTTCCACTGGGTGCCAGGATGGGTTCCAGCAACAGCTAGACGCTTGTCTGCAGAGACACAGATGCCAGTATACTGATGCTCTGTAACTTAGGATCCAGGTCCTCCTCAAAAACTGCTAACGCCTGGGAAGCAGAAGCAGCAACCATGTCCTTCCTAGGATACCCGAAGTGTATTGGTGGCGGACACCTGAACCCTGGAGAAAGCATGATGGTAGAGTTCTCCTCCCCATGAGGATGCTTGAAGGGATTCGAGCTGCCACCAGGAATGTCCTCGCTCCCGGCATCACACGTCAACAGAGACCAATACCAACGCACGTCATCGGAACTCCACGGTGCCAATTCCAAAAAGAGAGGAAGAAACCCTTTAAGGTGCATAAACATTAGCACCTGTATGTATAGAAGGGCATGTATGCGAGTGCATGCTATTTGAAAAATAACATACCTACAGGAATCAGGAAACTTACGTGCATTAAAAGAAGAAAAAAGGGGAGGGGGTGGGCAGGGGCATTCCGGAGCAGAGCCAACGTTTCTGTGCATGAGTTGCCATTTCACAACTGCCAAAGTGATGTGCACCTGTCTTTTACTTGCGGATATTTACTCCTGCTCAATGTTACGAACGTTTGATATTCCACTTCTTGCCAGGTTTGGTCTCCAAGTGGACTACAGAAATTAAAGATGTCAAGCTGTGTGCAAAGACTGCCCCTCCTGTTTGTCCTCGGAGAAAAACAGGTTCTAGCCAGCAAGGAGACCAGAAACAATGACCGCCACTGCCTGATACCTGCAGATGTCCTTTTGGAACCTTGTGATTTTATTTTAGTACAATAGAATGTCGCTCTTTTCTAACTACTTTGTACATGTGTCTTTGTAAAAGTACCAAACAGTCAGATCAATTTTCCTGAATCTGAGAGCTGACAGGAGATTCATAACCAGTGAAAGAGACACACAGGTGGCCAGAAATTGATGACAGAGAGAGGAGTCACGAGAGAGTGAGAGCACCCGGCTGCAACTTGACACTGAGCACATGGAGACTTTACACTTCACATTGCACAACACATTCCTCGCTGATGCTCCTCTGAGCTCTGTTGCTGCTTTTGAGAGACACTGTAAAAAACCACTTCTGATCGCGCCATTTCCTCCTGTGTGATGGAAGCTCAGCAACATTTTAAGGAGATTAGCACAGAATTCTACAAACCAGGATTATGGCCCTCCATATTTATTTAATGTGCCCATTGGTGAAATGATTATGTGGGAAATATATGACGATGTTTTCTTCTACATTTTACCAGTGGCATACTGAGATGATTTTAGGGTGACAGGCAAAGACCAAACCCCTTGGGTTTATAATACAAAAACTGAGAATTAACAGAAACAAAGCTGTTCACAAAAACACAACTTCTATCCCTTCTCCTTCAGTTGCTAAAAGGTCAGATCTGTTAATGCCAACTTAATGTGATTATGAATAACGTATAAATGCAAATGGGAAAACACAGAGGGAGGGGAAAAGCCACCGATAAAATCCTTAGGAATTAGAAGGAAACCCCCCCCCCCCCCCAATACAGACACAGTGGGCCCCCGCCCCCCCAACATCATATGGCCTCTTACACAGGGGTCTCCTCCCCTACCCAAGCTGACACTCACCTGTATAGGAGCTCTCACACCACCCACTCTCTCTTGGGTCCTGCTGATCCCAGACACAGGAATCTTCCTCCTGCTTAATCCTTATTATCAGATCAAGTTCCTCAACTGGAGAGTCCGTTTCTAGGAAAAAAGAATTACATCATGTCCTCAACTGGAGGTGCAAACTACGTTTGTGAGGCCTCTGGGGCAGGGAAGTCTCTACAGTATGCTGAGGTGTCGAAAAGCGGAATATAAAATATTAAAAAAAAAATTGTTTTGTTATAAAAAAAAAGTGACAAAGAAAATTGGAGAAATTACTTACCTGATAATTTTCTTTTCCTTAGTATAGCAGATGGACTCAGGACCAATGGGTATAGTGTGCTCCTGATAGTAGCAGTTGGAGATGGATCAGATTTCTATCTGACGTCAGCCCTAGTACATATACCCCTGCAGGATGCCATGCTCTTCAGTATTCTCTTCTAAAAGCAATTGTGGATATATGTGTGACTGAATAACTTGATTAACTTGGTTAACTGATTAACTTGAACCCGTTGATGTGGCTATAGCTGGAGACCGCCAGTGCACTCAACCGAGAAACGCCAACACCCGGCAAGTCTGGGTGTCCTAATTAGAGGGAAGCTTGGCTTACCCGTGTTTGTCTTTTTCTCGGGGTTCACTCGAGGTTTCCGTGATTGCCGGCAGCCGTGGGCGGGATGCTGAGTCCATCTGTCTACACTAAGGAAAACAAAATTATCAGGTAAGTAATTTCTCCATTTCCTAGCGTGTAGCAGATGGACTCAGGACCAATGGGATGCACAAAAACTACCTCCTCTACAGGGTGGGAGGCTGCCCTTGGCCCACTTAGTACTGCCCTTGTGAATGCCGTGTCCTCCCGAGCCTGAACATCCAGACGGTAGAATCTGGAGAAGGTGTGGATGGAGGACCATGTCACCACCCTGCAAATCTCGGCGGGTGACAGCATTCTGATTTCTGCCCAGGACACTGCCTGGGCTCTAGTGGAATGGGCCTTGACCTGTAGATGCAGTGTCTTGCCTGCCTCCACGTAGGCTGCCTTGATCACTTCTTTGATCCAGCGGGCTATGGCTGCCCGCCAGGCTGCTTCCCCTTGTTTCAATTTGGTCAGTGTGGATTCCACTGCCGTCTTCCTGACAGGGTCGTGGCAGGGAGATTTCACAAACTTGTCTGGAGGGATGTTGTGGAAGTCCAGGTAATATCCCTCTCGAATGATGGTTAGGACCCACTTGTCCGAAGTCATCTCGACCCATCTTTGGTAGAATAGGGCAAGCCTGCCCCCTATGGCTTCTTCCTGTGGATGGGTCGGCTGATTTTCATTGTGGGGTGCGGCTGGGGCCTGGACCAGAGTCGGCTGCCCTTTTGTTGTGCTTATTCCGAAAGGACTGGCCCCTGCCTGCGGGGAGAGATGCTTGATATGTACTTTTGTACGGTTTGAAGCGCTGTGATCCCCTGCCCTTAGATATTCGGGGGGGGGAGGGGCGCTGGCTTCTCTTGTTCTTGTCCTTCGGTAGCCGCGGTAGTGGGGATTCGCCCCATTTGTCTGTTAACTTCTCCAGTTCCCTTCCAAACAGGAGGGTTTCCTTAAAAAGCACTCTCGTGAGTCTCGTCTTAGACGTCGCGTCGGCTGACGAGCTTCAGAGCCAGAGTTGACTTCTGGCTGCCACAATGGACGAAACGTCTCTGGCTGCGGTGCACACCAGGTCGGAGGTCGCATCCGTGAGGAATGACACTGCTGGTTCTAGTGCTTCGACGGGCGTGGCGGCGTTCCTGGTCTTAGATAAGCAGGCGCGTGTCACCATGGCACAGCAGGCCGCAATCTGTAGCGACATAGCTGATACGTCGAATGACTGAGGATGGATTCCAGATGTCTGTCCTGGGCATCCTTGAGCGCTGCTCCTCCTTCGACTGGGATGGTAGTGCGCTTTGAGACCGCGCAGACCATGGCATCCACTTTGGGGAATGCCAGGAGATCTTTGGCAGCGGGGTCCAGGGGGTACATGGCTGGCAGGGTCCGTCCCCCCTTGAAAGTGGCCTCCAGAGACTCCCATTCCAGGTCAATCAGCTGTTGGACGGCTTGCAGCAGAGGAAAATGGCGGGAGGCCTGACTGAGTACCTCGAGGAGGGGGTTCGTCTTCGGTTTCCTTGTGGCACTTGTGCCTGGGACAGCGAGCTTCTTCAAGCTGTGAGCCATGAGGTCTGATAGTTCGTCTCTGGCAAAGAACTGCCTCATGGTTCGGTAAGGTTCCTTTCCTGGAGTGATTTCTCCTTCCTCCAGGGAGTCTTGATCCTCGTCAGAGGCGTCCGTGTCCCCAGTGTTGGTGTTTTTTGGGCGGGGGAGGCAATTCTCTGGGTCTGGAGGGTCCCGGGATGTTAGGGTCCTCTGGGGAAGGCTGTGGCTGTGTCATCAGGGGCGCCGGGGGCATGTGGACAAAGGTATGTAGGCCTTTGAAAAATTCTACCCAGGAGAAAGATGCTGAGTCTAAATTGAGAGGCCTGCGTCCCTGGGGAGCCCCGTTTGAAGGCGGCTCCCGCTGGGGGTAGCTGCGGATGCGGATCCCCGTACCGGCTGGGGAGGGCCTTGGCCTGGTTCACCCAGAGCTTCCTCGCACTGTAGACACAGAGTCGTGGCCTCTTTGTGCTGCGCAGCTCTTATGTGGCAGGCTGGGCAGAAGACCCGAGCCTTGAGCTTCTTGTCCGGTGGTGCCATGGTTTGTGCGCGTAGGATTGCAGAAATCCCCAGTTTGTGCGTTCAAGCGTACGCCGGGAGGCTTAGTTATGCGCTCCGGGTGCGCCAAAGTTGTGCGAGTAGGTCGGATGCACACGTGCCACTGTGCGCACGGGGTTTACTTATGCGTCTGGCACAGTTGAGCGTGTGGCTGTGCGCGTCTCTGGTACTTATGCGGGTGCCGGTGTGCGCACAAGTCATTTTGTGCGCACGGATCGAATTGGCGGACAGGGCGGCGATCAAGTGAAAATGGCGACTGCAACCACGCGAGCAATATGACGACCACCTTGGAGGGTCTCCATGTGGGAGGACCCTCGTATCGGACCGGATCTAGCCCGGTTAGAGCTGACCAATCCGGTGGCACTGACGCCGGCTGGCGATCTGTGCGGCTCTTCGAGCCTCGGAGACCGGAAACTTTTAGGAAGTTTTCTACCTTACCTTGTCTCGGCGTTTCCCCAGTCTCATTCCAGGCAGTCTCCGGCTGCGGGGGGAGGGGGGTGTGAAGGAGAGGAAAAAGTACGTTCACCGCCGTGCTCGAGGTTGCACCCGCTGCCTCTCAGCCGCACCCGTTGCCGGGGGCCAAGTCCATACCTGGGTCGGCTGCCAGACCGAGGCTTAACCTCTGAGGGATCGCGGAAATCACCTCAGCAATTCTCAACTGGGGGAGTGACCCGTAGGTATCACCGCAGGAGAGCGGGGCTAGTCTGTAGAGGTAAGACTTCTTGTTTTGGATTTCTTTGGTTAGAATACTCTAACGCTGTGCAAGCTTGTATAAAGTCCCGAAATGTTAAGGAGACGGAAAATACTGAAGAGCTGCACTTCCTGCAGGGGTATATGTACTAGGGGCTGACGTCAGATTGAAATCTCCAACTGCTATCAGGAGCACACTATACCCATTGGTCCTGAGCCCATCTGCTACACGCTAGGAAAGCTAGAAAAGAAAAAGATCTGAGACAATGAATGAACTGCGTGCTGGGAAGAATGTAGAGAGGCTGAATTAAATCTGTGTGTAGTTAAGATCGGAATTTAATTATGAGTGCATAAGTATGCGGGGAAGTAGACAGTTTGCAAAAAAGTCACTTGACTTGCTTCATTTGAGAAGGTGTGAGAACTAGTTTCTGAGCAAGGAAGAGACATTGGATTTCCACCTCCCACACATCCATCACATTTTTTGATACATAGATTACCCCTATTAAGAATAAAATCAAAATAAGAGGAATTTAGAACAATGTGCAATTAACCCTGATTTTAGTAATTGACTAATTTTAGTCCGATTGGTGATCAGTGACAAACTAACAAAAAAAAAATGTAAAAAATCTATTGGTTTTTAAATTGGATCACACACACCCATTCCTTAAACAGTTTTAAAACTAAACTGCTCCAATAAAATTAAGATGCCAAACAGTAGCCCAGCAGCGAAATGAGGGCTATCCAGTCTTTTGCAGCATGAACCACACGTATGATTATCTACCTGATGGTGGAGAGAGAGTCATCTGTGTAGCTGGTGCAGAGAGCTTCTGGCTCTCAGAGAATATGCATGATGATTGATATATATATATAGAGATCCTGTACCTAGTTCCTGTCTACCAGTTGATGCCTTGGATGCATGGAGGATGTGTCCTGAGCCCAGGAGGGATGGGTTAGGGCTGCTACTGTAGTTGGCGAGTTGATTATCAAGAATGTAGATAAGCGAGGTGGCTGGTGGGTGTGAGGATCGTTTGGTAAATTGCCTGTCTGTTCTGAAGGCATCACCTAGCTAGCGGGTCTATCCAGTAAAGTGCGGCCGCGTTTACCCCGCTCCTAACCCGCATTCTATTTACTTTCCGGCCGCGTTAGCCCTTCCTGCGATCCCAAACCCCCTTTAACCTACTCCTACCGCGTCCTAAAATCCCCGGGCAACCCCTTCCGCACGCAGCATGTATATTGCATGCAAACGAGCGAATTAGCTATTCCCTAGCATCCCGTAACCCGCGCCCCAACTATCGCTATTTTTCCCTGCCGTTTGTTGCACGTTTAACCTGTTAATTTACCGCCTACCTTTTACCTGGCGTTAGTGTGGCATTCGATCTGCTTCGTACCGGACAGCGCCATGGACAACCTGTAAGTTATTGCTCTGGTGCTAATTTTCGTTCGGTCGAGGAGAAGGAGATATGCTCGACTGAGAAACGCAGGAAATGATCGGCAGATTGGAGAGGTAAACGGGGTGGGGCTGTAGCAAAGAGAACCCATCCGACCGGTGAACCCAGCTGCAAGACCGGAGGTGGTACGTGCTTTTTTTTTGTTTAGCAGTAAAGAACGGCGTCCGTGTCTTCTGGCGCCTCTACCGATGCCGGACGATGGGCGCCCATCGTCCTTAAGGACGATGTTCACGGGCGCCCATCTCTGGGTGCCCGTGAACATTGTCCGTAAGGCGGAGGTGGAGATGAGAAGCCTCTACGGAAGAGAGATGGGCGCCCAGAGAGATGGGCGCCATCTTCGGGCGTCCGTAAAGGCGTCTCATCTCCACCTTATCTGGGCAATCTCCCTGGGCGCCCATCGTCGGGCATGGTCCGTAAGGCGGAGGCAGCGATGCAGAGAGATGTTTAGCAGTCTCTACGGATGCAGATAGATGGGCGCCCATCTTCTGGTGTCCGTAAAGGCGTCTCTACAGACGCCGGAAGATGGGCGACTACAGATGGGTTGTCTATAACAGTGTTGCCGATCCATGTCCTTGGCCATGCTTAGTTTTTTTTTTTTGCTGATCCATGGCCATGCTTGTAACATTACGTGATGGTGGACTATCTGTCCATCGCTCTCTAGCCACATTCATCTGTAACATTTTTGTGTACCAAGCTTCGTTTTTTCTACGTGTTATTTCCTATTTTTTTGATCTGGCCGCTATAATATATCTGCATTGAAACTATTTGTAAATGCTTGGATGTACATTACTCTCAACAGTGACGGTGGACTATCTGTCCATCTCTCTCTAGCCACATTGTACTAATTGGAATAACATCTATTTTATCAGTGTTTTACCATCTGTTGTATTCCCTGCAGGCAGGGCACCATGCCATCTGCATGGGAGGCATTCAGCGGGCCGCCCCCCCGCCGGGACGTGTCATTCGCACGCGAACAACGCTTTTTGGAATGCGTGAGCGAGATGTTGTCTGAACCTACCGGTTGAGCTCACAGGCAATCTTGTCCCTCTATGAAGACCTGCGTGAGGACCTGGAGCCCCTGGCCAATTGACACCATGCTGTGCCCGGATTGAATAAACTTCTGTGCGCCTTAAATTTTTTTGGTACCGGAAGTTTTCAAAACCCAGTGAGTGTTATTGCTGGTATGGCGCAGGCCTCCGTTTCACGGAACCAGTCACAGGTGTTGAAGGCCATGATGGAGCGGGTGAGGGAGTACATCGTGTATCCTACGGATCCAGCTGAACTGCAACAGATACGCAGCGGGGTCATGGGTATTGCAGGGATGCCTAACGTGTTGGGCGCTATCGACTGCACTCATATTGCGTTTACACCCAGGTTGGATGAAGAGAGTGCGTTCCGGAATCGCAAGCACTTCCATTCCATGAACGTGCAAAGTGGTTTGCGATGCACGCCTTCGTATTCTAAATGTCGTATCTAACTTTCCAGGGAGCTGCCATGACGCCTACATTCTGGCACATTCATCTCTGGCCACCCAATTCCCTGAAGGAAAGTACGGGGAAGGTTGGCTGCTAGGTAAGTGACAGTTGCTACTTCCCGTGACTGTGTCTGTCATGTGTTCTGTTCTCAGGATGTTAAGGGTGAGCGCCATACAGTAATGTTTAGGTCTTTCATTGTTTATGGTGTTTTGCGCTGCAATGTTGTTTTCAATGCATCCCTGGTTTTTCATCCCATAGGCGATGGCGGCTATGGCTGTAAGCCTTGGTTGCTTACTCCGCTACAGAACCCAGGCACAGCTTTCGAAAAACGCTACAATGAGGCTCATGGCAGCACCAGAAATGTGATTGAGCGTACTTTTGGAGTTCTGAAGGGGCGTTTTCGATGCCTGGATTGCTCAGGGGGTGCCCTGCAATACAGTGCAGAAAAGGTTGTGAGCATTATTCTTGCCTGCTGCATGCTAAACAATATTTGTCTGCGATTCGGTGTGCATGCAGAGGTTGACGAAGACTTGCCACCCGATCCGCCCGTGGAGCTCGCAGCTGAAGCAGACAACAGTGCACGGGGTCATGAGGTCCGACAAAGGGTCATCAACAGTTATTTCTCTTGTAAGTTTAATGTCATACATTACATTGCTGCTGTTATAGTACCACAGTGCCCCAGGATGATATTGCGCTTTCATTGATGTTCATAGCTGTGCTTTATTATAGATATTAATCATTTATGTACCTGCTTGTCCTATTCACTCTTGCCTTTTGTTCTCTTTTTGTTTCAGAATTCGAGATTGATTTCTTTAAAAATGTACTGAACAGAACATATAACTGGAAGATGACTCCCTCCATCAACACATTAGCAGTTCACATGGACTTCATTGTATCCATATTTCTCTGTCTTTAGACCTGATATTATTTTCCCTTTTATGGTCCTCCTGGCCATTACCAGCCACTGAAATATTATCTGTAGCCTTTGGTTATTTATGGTTCAATAAATATCCCTTGATGTGTAACATTAATATTATGGTTACAAACTTTAAAGCCACATCTGGTTTTCCTTTTCAGAATATGAAAGCTTTTCCCAGCACTAAAAATCTGTTTAACGTTACATAAACATTTCGTGGAGTGGAAGTGTAACATAAATAAGTGTAACGACCCAATTGTAGACAACATTACCGGCTTTTTATACTCTGGCATGTCTCCCCCTAGTGGGGAGGAGGGGAATCCTTTTGTCCCCCCTCCAGGACAAAAGGATTCCCATCGTCCCCCCAGGCCTTGCTCCAGCCGTCTGCGCCTTGTACCTGCCCAAACGGAAGTGGGGTGTCATTGACATCATGAACATGTTATGTACCCCCCCCCCCCCAACAATGAAGTTCTTATTCACACTGACTGCGAGATCTGTTCAATAGCCATGCCCAGCCTATGCTCCGTCTGTGACCGTATAAAACTTAGCCAGCAGTAATAAAAACATAAAAGTACACATAATCAAACTGAAAACATAACTTTTATTTAACTTTTTATGGGTGTTGGATGGAAGGAAATTTAGAGGCGAATGCTTGGATAGCACCGATCAGTGCTGCCATATTCTCTCGCTGAGCAGCCATCATTTCCACCATACATTCTCAAAAGTCAGCTCTCAGCGATCGCAATTCCTGGAGGATTTCCTCATGATGACGATCCTGATGTGAGGTTATTCCAGCCACTAATTGCTCGCTCAGGACATCATCGCCAAAAAGTGGCACTCTGAGGTCAGGTTCCACTGGCGCTATTTCCTCAGTCACTGGCGGGTCATCCAGTTGCTGGGATGTTTCCGGGTCTTGAAATGCTGGGGGGGTGGCTGGATCCTGGAGGTCCCCGAGAACTTCCAGTGATTCGTCGACAGGGACATCATACAGACCCAGTGTGACCATGTCCTCTGACAATTGCTGGCTGGGGGAGTCAGCGCTAGGCAGTGGAAAAACGAATTCCTGGTTCTGGTCGGATTCTTCACTCTCACCTTCGCCATTGTCCGTTGTTTCTGTGGATCGAGATATAGAAAGAGGTCACTGTCATTCCATATTTGTGAAGAGTTCATCGTTATGGATTGCAATACCAATGTGGAACCAAATCATATTATTTTTATGGAACAACAATTACCATGCCAGAAGAGACGTGACATTACCTAAATGCTATCACATACTATTGCAACAAATACAGTGATGATAGGGCAATGAACGATGCAAATTTTTATTGCTGTTTCGAAATAAAAAAAAAAGAACGATCACACACACATGGGTGGACCACTCATCAGCCATACAGTTAACATGCTACGGTAACCAGATTTAGCTAAATACATACCTGCACGTGCTGCTGTGTCCGTGATGTGCTGCATCTGGACGCCCAGGACGACCTCCTTCCTCATAGTTCGGAGCACCATCTCCTCCACCGGTGTAAGCACGATGCTGCACGGTGGCCCTCCACCGGTCCTCTTTGCAGAGGCACTGATTTTAGTGGCCTTCTCTTTCACCTCTTTCCTGGTGTCCCGCCACCGGTGCTGCACCTGTTTAACATCCCTGGGCGTCACAGAAAGGGAGCTCACATCCTGGGCTATCTTTTCCCAAATCTTTTTTCTGCTGGTCCACGAAATCTTCGACTTGAAGAGAAGGCCATGTTTTTCACATACCGCACGACACAATACCTCTTTCTCTTCATCCGTAAAGCGCGCCTTATGGGTTCACTTTTGGGGTGGCTGGCTGGCGCTTGAGTCTTCCTCTCGTTGCTGCTGCACTGCATGGTCCTCTAACTCACCCATAGTGCGCTTTCCCGGCATAGTTAAACCTGAACGGTGACAAAGAGCTCGTGATTAATGGACAGCACAGCAGACATTACATCTGTTAAAAGTACTACAAAATATTGTGGCCTCTGTATAGCCTCGATGAAGAGCCATTCCACAAATGGTTGCCGCTTTCCGTGCTCCACCTCCACCCGTGAAATCATTTGTTTCCATGGCATCTTTTCCTGAAAAGGAGAAAACAAGAAGGCGAACATGGGAACCAAAGGAACGCTAAACTCTACTCTTCATGCATGGACGCACAAGAAAAAAAGCATAGAAGACAGTAGCACAGGCACACGGAGCAAAGGTATGGCGGATTCTAGGCTTCCTCCTTGTGCGCCCAAACATAAGCGCACATGAAAGACCTGTAAATGCACCGGGATCAACCACGAGGGACACCGAATTTAAATGAAAAAAATAAAGCGTGCTTTGCACTGCTTACCTGCTTAAAGCCTTGACGATCCCCCGTTCAATTTCCGACGAAACTGTTGTACGCGTGTGTCCGAGTCCAAACAAAGTCGAAAGTGACTTCACCATTCACAGAAGCGACCTATATACACGGCCATGGTAGTAGTATGATGCTGTGCTGGCCAATTGGAAACGTGAGTTACCAAACCAATGGGAAACTCCAGTTTCAAAACCATTTGGAAACATCATTTTGGACCAATGGGAAACTCCAGTTCTAGAAAGGCGACAAAAATGGCGGGAACGACCATGGCGAACAGAAGGGCCGCTTAAGTCTAGGTTTGAGCGGCTCTTTTTTCTGCCGTTGAAAAATGGCGAACCCAAGGGCCGCTTAATTCTAGGATTGAGCGGCTCTTTTGTTCCGCCGATGAAAAATGGCGAACCGAAGGGCCGCTTAAATCTAGGATTGAGCGGCTCTTTTGTTCCGCCGGAAGCAGGAGGCACGGCGCTGGCACGTGCAATGACACGTCCGGGCGGCCATTTCTGTTCAAGATGCCGAGAGGGAGATCTCCAAATTTCTCTGACGGAGATGTAAGACTGCTGGCGCAGCTGGTGGCGGCCGATGAGCGCCACCTGTTCTTCCGCCCTGGGCGCCCGCGGGACCAGGACAGGGCCGACGAGGCCTGGCGGGCGCTCAGGGCACAATTCAACGCCCAAGCAGAGCGTCCAAGGGAGGTATGATCATAGGACTCTGTTTTTGACTATGTTGTGACATGCATGGAAAAGTAAAGGTTTAACATCTTTGATTTGTGGGTTTGTTTTGTATTGTTGTGTGTGACAGTTGGAAACTGACCCTTGACTTGCAAGAACAATTTAAATGGTTGGTCGCTTTGTAGAGCTGTGCCACTACAGGACCCATGGGACTTGACTTGTTAGATGTATTTGGGTACCAGATTTGTATTGTGATGGGGATGACAAAAGTAAAAATGACACCTGACTTGTTAGGTTTGAATGTAGTTCAGCCTCTGTAGTTCAACTTCCTTTTCCTTTTGTTAAACCGACAGATGGAGGCATTGAAGAAGCGGGCACGCAGGATCCGGAAGGAGGAGCCGGAGTACCTGAGGGCCCTGCGGGCCCACAGAAGAGAGGATGGTAGGTGCAGTTAATAGCCTTTACGGTGGAGCTGAAAGCGTTAAAGGAATTTGGTGTAATACTGTTCTCGATCTCTGCATGGGCAGCAGCAAAAGTTATACGTTTTCGCCTTTCAGAAAGCAGCAGCAGTGATGATGATGGCGGTGATCAACATGCTCCGCCGGAACAACGCCATGGTGAGCCTTTAATAGCCTTTTGTCACGCCAATGTAATTTGCACATGTACATGTGTGTAATGGTACCGGTTATGTTCCTGTTCAAAATGTTGCTAGGTTCTGTTTCTTGTTGTGCATGAATTCATGGAGGACGGGGTTAAGGCCTTAACTTTTTCTCTTTTCAGATACTTTGGAGGAAGAGATGCGGCTGCCTATTATCCCGCCCCCCACCATGGACCGTCCCACCGTGATCCTTCCCGTCCCAGTTTCCCTACCCCCCCCCCCAATCTCCCCTGCTCCCCCTGATAACCAGGCCACCCCCATTTTGGAGCGCATCCCTTTTATTTTGCCTGTCCCCCCCCCACCCTATTTTTCCTCCCCAAATCTCTCCTGCCCCGCCCACACCGCCTGCCATGGGAGATGAGGAGGACAGCGTCATTGACGTTGTCGGCCCTGCCACTCCAGGGCTGTCCATGGATGGGGATAGCCAGGAGGGCAGCATCGAGGGGCGCCTTGACGCAATGCTATACCCCTCCTGGCGCAGATCGACCGCACCATGGGCACCCTGGAGGGAATGACAGCGCGGGAGGTGACGCTCCTGTTCGACCTGCGTCATGGCCAGCAGGAGGTGGTTGAGCTCCTGCGAGCAATCGCAGGAGCTCAGTCACTGCTGGTCTTGGCGCGGGCAGGGTCACCACCGCCTGCAGACCCATCAATGACTGCGCTCCTCCTCCACCCCCATGGCACGCTCCCTCCCCTTTTTTCACGGCCCACAACCCCCACCCCCCGTTGTATATATTTTTGTATATGTTTTTGTTTTATATTGTTTATATTTATATTGTTTATAATTTCGTAAATATATATATATTTTGGAAGACACAATGGGTTCGTTTCCTTTAGCCAATTGTTTGCGTGCGATGATACTGTGGCCATATGGAGCACATGGAATACAAAGGGAAACAGAGCAGAAACAGAAGAGGAGAACATGGAATACGAGAGAAGAACATAGAATACAAGAAAATCTACAGAACACACGAAGAGCACATGGAATACAGAGACACTCAGACACTCAACAGAAACAGAATAGGAGCACATGCAATACCACGGTACAACTGGTCGGACTGGATCGTTACAGCAGGGGCAGACACAGATGGATATAACATAGGCTGGGGTCGGGCGCATACATACACCTGTGCGCCCGACCCCAGCTCAACAATGGATTTCTGTTGCAAACAGCAGGTTAGCGTAAACTTGTAATGAAAGGGTGCTATCACGCAAGATATGTGAAATTAATATTATTTTTTAGGGAAAAAGTACGAGCAGGGTTTGAACTGGCAACAGCCAGGAAATGAAGGGCTAGATCCTCTGTATTATAGCCAACCATAGAACCGGAAGTATGCAGGGCCGGGGGGGGGGCCATACAAGACCCAGAAAAGAAAAAGTTGGCCAGATCCCCCCCCAGGGGACCCTTTTTTGCGTTTGGGATGTGCATTTGGTTCTTTTCCTTTCATTTTCATTAGTGCACACTAAGTTTCATTTAGTGTGCACTATTTTGATTTACTGCATACTAGTGTGCACTATTTTGGTTTACTGCATACTAGTGTGCAGTATTTTGGTTGGGTGCTCACTATTAATGAAGAAAAAAAAAATGTTATGAAATGGGGGAAAAACACCTTTGACATTGCCTTGCTTTGTGTTCCAGTCGATTCACCTTGTCTCCAAGTTTACCAAGCTTTTTGAGTTCCGATCCTTCCAATCGTTATCATGTTCCAGTCCAGTCCCCACTCCCCTCCTCCCGAAGCGACTTACTTTTTGCAGCCCCCTCCGGACATCAGACGACCTCTCCAGCTGCTTGCGAAGATGGGCGCCTGCAAAAAATTAAGTCGCTTCGCCGCTTCACACTGTCAGTGTCTCTTCTCCCCTCCTCCCGGAGCAGGGCGCGAAAAGCAGCCTTGCTCCGGGAGGAGGGGAGAAGAGACACTGACAGTGTGAAGCGGCGAAGCGACTTACTTTTGGCAGCTCCCTCCGGCCATCAGCAGGAACGGATCGTGGCTCCCCTGCCTCCCGGCGAAGATGGACACCTGCACGGGGGAAAGCGGCCCCTGTGCGTGCAATTGGCCGCTCAAGACGTGGTGCTCTATCCAGTAAAATGGGTTGCGCGGGCCTAATGCTTCCCGGACCCTTCTTAGACGCGGTTTACGTTTGCATGAAATTAAAGTTCAGGATCGAGCGGTAGGCGAGCTGCACTGTGCCTGCGGCAACCGCGGGTGCGCCGGGCACTAACGCAGCTCTTCCTACCGCTCGGTACTGGATAGACCCGACTAAGAGTTGAAAAAGCCACCGATGACAATATCCTTTAGGAATCAGAAGGCAGTGCCCAACCTGCCTCTTCCTTCCCCCCCCCCCCCCCTCCAGGCTGCCTCTCCTGTCCCTGAACTCTCCCCCCTCACCTCTCCAGGAGCTTTTCAGTCTCGGGTCCTGCTGCTCCCCGACCCACGGGTCTTCCTCACGCTCGATCTTTGATATCAGAGAAGGTTTCTCAGACGAAGGGCCTGTGCCAAGCAAAAAAAATAAATAAAGAAATTATATCATGCTTTCCCTGCATTAAGGGAAATTATATTTTTAACCTAATAACATCTGGAGGGCTGGCAGTTTTCACAGGCATCTCTGTGAGTAAAAAGCAGCGGACATAAATGGGGTAGGGCGTGGGGGAGGAGCTCCTTGATGCGCAGGGAGAGGGGTTGGCACGCACGCATACAGTTATCTGCATGCACACGCGCCTACTTTCGCTGGAGAAAGGACCCGCGCTGATCGCGGGCACAGGGTCTGTGCGCGGCCTTCTTCCAACCCAAAAAGGATAACTGTTTCCACTTTGAAAACTTAACAAAGGCCGCAGACCTGTCGGCTCCACACACGGGCTTGATAGCTGCTCTCTCAGACAGCGAAGCAAAAAAGTTTAAAGCCACGCTTTGCTCTGAAAGGAGGTAGAAATATTACAGGAGGTCACCCCTGCGCACAGCAGATTACCATTTCAGAAAATATTAAAGCCCGAACAACTAAATGGGGACAGGAGATAACCAAATTAAATTTAGAAACTAAGTGGACTCTTTTTATAGGGGGGAGGGGTTTTGTCAGGTGCCAGATTAGAGAATTTGTGTTTGAGTTCAGCAATCGCTCCGGCTTCAGCTCTTGCAATAAATCCCCAGATTTTTGCCACCCTAGGCACAGGGCTAGGGTGCCTATCAGTGCATTCAGGCCTGTGGCTATGGGGATTAAGTACTGTGTTATGTTTAGATTAAGTATTGACCTTTAAAGAATCAGAGTTGAAGACGAGACCTGACATGGTCTCTCAGCAGAGAGGGTGGAGTCCGTCACTTTTATAACAGATTATAGGCGGGCTTGGGACAGATATGGAAGGAAGTGGTGGGTAATAAAGGATTGAGAATTCAGGAGCTGGAGAAGTTAATGCCGGGTTGCACACGGGAAATAGTGTGCTCATCATCAAAATGGAAACATTTCCAGGTCTCAACACAATTCGTGCACTTATGGTACTTATTCATTTTGTGTGGAGGTGGATGCTGACCTGTTTTGGGGACATTGGAAACTTGTTGGAAGTGCACACATTGTGTTGAGTCATGGAAACTTCATTTTGATATTATAATGGTCAGGACTTGCAGTCAAGAGTGTAAAATTCATTCTCTTGATTTGTCCATTTGAAGTCTGTTTTCTTTCAAGACTGATTTATTTTTTTTCTGTCTTTGGCAGTCATTTAATGTGAAATAAGATATTTTTCTAAAATTATGTTAACTGATACTGCATCTACGTTTGCTCTGACTTCTCTTGTTGTGTAGATAGTTTGTCCTCTCTGATTTTAAAGACCATTTCGAGCCATTTAAGCATACAAATTCTAACAGTACAAAAAGTAATCTTTACCCAGCGATGTCAGAGCTTCATAATTCTCCTGCATGGTCTCCTTGTAAAGCTCCTTCTGCCATTCTTCCAACATCTCCCACTCGTCCTCATAGAAATAGACAGCGACGTCCTCAAAGGTTACAGGGCCCTGGAACAGGAAGAGAGATTTGCTCAGCACTGCAGCACACACTCCTGACATATTGCCTCTGAAGCATGAAAATATTAAAAAATGATCTTCTATACTCACATTTGGATAGACCCCCTGGCATCATCTAGAATGCTAATTTAAGGAATTAACCTTTATACATAATGACCACTTCCTGTAAGTCTGAAACCTTCCAGGGTCTTAAATTTCTACAATGGAGAAATTACTTATTTGATAATTTCGTTTTCCTTCGTGTAGACAGATGGATTCTGGACCAGTGGGTTTATGCTCTCCTGCCAGCAGATGGGGATGGAGCAAGCTGACGTCACAGCATATACAGTCCTGCAGTGACCCCAGCCTGCCAGTATTCTCTTCAAAAGCAACTGTGGACAGACCAGCAAATAACTTGATTAAAAGAGGATTAAAAATAAGTAACCAGAACTGTACTCAACCAACAAGAAACAGAGAACTCGCGTAAGATTCTAGGTACCTCTAGAGCTAGGGACTGGATGAACACTTACCAGTAATCCCTTGGGAACCACAGCCCCACAGGAGGAAAGACAATCACTCAGCAGCAGAGGGCGGGAAGCTGAGTCTACACTAAGGAAAACGAAATTATCAGGTAAGTAATTTCTCCATTTCCTAGCGTGTAGACAGATGGACTCAGGACCATTGGGATGTACCAAAACTACTCCCCAACAGGGTGGGAGGCTGCCCGCGATCCAGTTAACACCACACGTGCAAAGGCTGCATCCTCCCAGGTTTGCACACCCAGATGATAAAAACCTATAAAAAGTGCGTAAGAAGGAGCACGTCACAGCTCGGCATATATCAACGGGAGACAACAAACTAACCGCCACCCATGACTCTGCCTGAGCCCAAGTGGAATAAGCCTTAACCTGAGCAGGCAATGGCTTTCCGGCATCCACATATGCGGCTGTGACTACCTCCTTAATCCAGTGAGCTATGTAGTCCGCGAAGCCAGAGTGCCCTTTCTCCCGCCATTGAGAACAAACAGGTGATCCATCTTTCAAAAAAGGTTCAGAAACCTCCAGATACCACAACAAGTCTCTTGATATCCAAGGAGCACAACAGGCAATACTCCTCCGCATCTCTGACTTTATCCAGGGACGGCAAGGAGATGGACTGATTCAAATGAAAGTCAGAGACTACCTTGGGCAAGAAGGATGGAACAGTATGCAGCTGTAATGCCCCCGGAGTCACCCAAAAGGAACGGCTCTCAGCAAGACAAGGCCTGCAGCTCAGAAATTCGATGCGCTGAACATATAGCCACCAGGAACACAGTCTTCAAGGTCAACAACTGCACTGAAAGGCTGCGCAGTGGTCGGAACGTAGGGCCTGCCAAAAAATCCAGCATCAAGTTAAGACTCCATAAGAGAACCGCTAACCTCAAAGGAGGCCTAAGATGCTTCACTCCCTTCAAAAAATGAATCACATCAGGGTGAGACAATGAACCACCATTCACCTGGCCCCTGAAACAGGTAAGAGCCACAACCTGCACTTTCAAGGAATTAAGGGCCCATATTCAATCCATCCTGCAAGAAGTCCACAATGAGTGGGATAATAATTGAACGAGGAATACCGCCATGCTCCTCACACCAGGCCTCAAAATCTCTCCATCCACACATAAGCCAAGGAAATGGAGAACTTGTGAGCATGGAGTAAGGTGGCAATCACTGCAGCAGAATAACCACGATTCAACAGGTGAACTCTCAAGGGCCAAACCATAAGACAGAACAGAGTCAGATCCTCGTGAAGAACTAGTATCTGCTGTAACAGATCCATGTGCGGCGGAAGGAGAAGGAGTGTTTCTACCAGGAGTGTTTGCAAATCCACATACCATAGATGCCTGGGCCAGTCCGGCACCACCAGGAGTACTAGTCCCCTGTGGCCTTCGATCTTGGAATTATCCTGCCCAGCCACGAAAGAAAGGCATAAAGTAATCTGTCTTCTGGCCAGACCTGTATGAGAGCATCTATTCCCAGGGACCACAGATCTCTCCTGTGACTGTAGAATCGAGGAACCTTTGCATTGCAAGAAGTCGCCAGCAGGTCTAGGAATGGAAGGCCCCAGCAATTCAGTAGCCAATCAGAAAGCAGTACTGTAAACCGGACGTAATAGAAGACTAACAAGATACTAAAAAGATAAAAAGAAGATGTAAAAGAACTAGAGCAGTAGCGGCTGTAAATTCCGTACAGAGTCTAGAAATTATTTACATGTAGTAAATTGTGTAAAAACTTACAAATAATTACGGACAATTAACAGAGAAACATCAACAATTTTAACATAAGAAGTATAATTACAAAAATATAAAGATTGAAAAATGCCACACATGAAGTCAACAAGAGAAAATAGTGTGGTAGATTCGAGGATCCAAATACAATTCAAGTGAAATAGCGCCATTCAATTTCCTTATTTAACCCATACGGTGTTAAATTGTGCAAACTGAAAATCCATCTTTGCTCTCTACGAATGAGAATCTCAGAGAAGTTGCCTCCGCGGTATGGAGGAACAAGTACATCAATTACACAGAAACGGAGATCATAAATGTTGTGTGACTTTTCAATCCAGTGAGGAACTAAAGGGGCATTTTCCCGAGAGTTCAAAATAAGAACATAACATGGCATACTGGGTCAGACCATAAGAACCTGGCAAGTACCCAAAAACTAAATCTATTCCATGTTACCGTTGCTAGTAATAGCAGTGGCTATTTTGTAAGTCAACTTACGGTAATTAATAGCAGGTAATGGACTTCTCCTCCAAGAACTTATCCAATCCTTTTTTAAACACAGCTATACTAACTACATCCTCTGGCAACAAATTCCAGAGTTTAATTGTGCGTTTAATTGTGCTCAATTATCCGAGTTTTTATTGATTTCGTAGTTTTTCCAACATAGATTAGTTGACATGGACAGAGAATAATGTAGATAACATCAGATGTTAAACAATTGGAGTTGAAATTGAGTGCGTAAATTTTTTTGGACTGGGGATCAGTAAACGAGGTTGCGCATAATGAAAGTGAACAAACCAATCATGCTTTACAAGGACTGAGACCATCATAAATAGAAGGAGATTGACTTAGAGACCTTAGTTCTGAGTGGACCAGAAGGTCACGTAAATTTCTGCCTCTGTGATAAGTAAACCGAATAGGAAATTTAAAAACATCATTCATGTATGGATAACAAAGGCCAATAACGACGGATTATAGAGACAATTGTCTTGCTATGAACAGCGTATGGTAGGATACAGTGTCTGGGTGAAAGTCAGATCCATAGCAGCTCACTCGGACATAGCCCACTTTTTGAAGGGAGCAAAGCAACTACGACCCCCACGCAAAGTAGTTGTACCGTCTTGGAACCTAAACCTTGTGTTAAGAGTGTTAGCAGAAGCCCCGTTCGAATCACTCAAGAGAATTTCAGTAAAGGATTTAACATTAAAAAAAAGACAGCCCTGCTGGTGGCAGTTTACTCAGAAAGAAGGGTTTCAGAGTTGAAAGCCCTCTCGTGCAGGGATCCCTACTTATCCTTCTCCGAGGAAAGGGGTAACCGTAAGGACGATGCCTTCATTCCTACCCAAGGTTGCCGCAGGTTTTCACATCCAACAATCAATTTCTTTACCAGCATTCAGGAAATCTGAACGTGCGGAGAAGAGAAAGGAGCTAACATTTCTGGATGTCCACAGGATGCTCCTGAGATATTTAAAGATAACAAATGCTTTCTGGAGATCAGACAAGCTGTTTGCAAGAGAAAGGAAAGGGGAAGCAGCATCCAAAGCATCAACTTCCAGATGGATCAGAGAAGCTATACAGGCAGCAAATATTATAAAAAAAAAAGAGGTAGATCGGCACCTGGGGAGCTACAGGCTCACTCGACGAGAGCACATGTGGCATCCTGGGCAGAATACAGGTCAGTAGATCCAATAGACAAATGCAGAGCAGCCACATGATCTTCAATGCATCCATTTTCAAAGCATTATAGACTAAACTATATGAAAGGAAAGAAATGGAGTTTGCAACAGGAGACCTAGAAGCAGCTCTGGGAGTCTCCCACCCGGGTTAAGGACAGCATAGGTAGATCTTGTTGGTGATGACTGGTCTGGTAGGATGTACAGGAAAGTTCAGTTAAAGCTCACCTGCTAATTTTCTTTCCCCAAGTCCTGACAGACCAGTCCAGTTCCCCACCCAAACACTACAAAGAAGGACTTAGAGGACAGGATAATCAGAAAGAGTTGGCAGGGAACCACCAGTATAAGGAAAGAGACGATCAGGCTTCCAAGGAAGAGTCTAGGGGGGGCGCAGACCAAGCTAATAGCTCTACTTTCTTTTTGAAGCTTTGCAAAAAAGAAAAAAAAAAAGAAAAAAATTACATATATATATTTATTAGGCAATCAATAACATTATACACACACACACACACACACTATATATTGATTATAAGGATAAAAATATAGTCCCTGAGGAAGGGAAGAAAAAGGGTTTTTGTTACAAACAAAAATGGGGGGAGAACCATTTCAGAGGGCAGGAGACCATTGCCCCACCAGTAATTTAATTTTTTGAGAGAGATTCAGAAAAAAATGGGTGGAGGGGGAGAGAAGAAAACCAGAAGGAAGAGAGCCACTGGGAAGAGGAGGCGTTGGCAGAAGTCTACCGAGTACAGTCCTGTGGCTCTGGCCTATATAGGGTCATGACATCAGAAAAGGAATCTAGCACTCTGCCTCCATCTGCTGGTGACTGCTGGTCTGGCAGGACTGGAGGAAAGAAAATTAGCAGGTGAGCTCTAATGGAGCCTTACTGTTGCATCTTGCTCAGTTGTCAATGGCAGTGTGCAGTTGGGTAATCCTTGCAATGATTTTGAGAATATTTAAAAAACTGGGCAAACAGACAAAGTTTAAAAAAAAAAAAAAAGATGATGCACGGTAAGACATGTTACTTTATATAGGGCCAAGGATGGAGGTGGTAGTTAAGATGGCGACTATGTTTTGTGATGGCGGTGGTGGTGATATTAAAAGAGTAGGCGGGGACACAGTGGAGGAAGCAGTAAGTGGAACTTTCAGTTTTGACTAAGGCTTCACTGGGAAGGACTCTGTGGGGCACTATTATAGAGATTTTAAGAATAGGGACAAAACAGAGCGCCTGACTCTGATGTGATTGAACACACACTCTTGGGATCTGGAGTTAGACGTGCTACTGTTGCGCCACGAGGTGGTTTGCCGAGGAGGGTTTCCGGCAGAATTATCAGATGGTGCTAGTTAGTGGGAGAATAACAAACTCATGTAGCCAGACTGAATATTTCCTTTGCTCTTTTGAGTCTCCTGACTATAGTGGGGCATTGTCGGTCGGCTTTCAAATCAGCACCCAGCAGCTTTAGCACAGACTTTGAGACAAGCAGTTAGACCCATGTGCACCCAGAGAATCAATCTGTCATTACTAGGGGGAGAGGTTTGCATTCTTAGACATAATGATGAAGACGACAAAATCAATCATTTTGATTTAAAATAAAGTCTGGAAGAGAACAAATCAGTTTTGCAATGGAAGACACCAAAAACTGTTTTGAGGAGAAGAATCGTTAGGTGAGCAGGCTAGCTAAAGAACGAAAACCCAGCAGAACAGAGGAGAACGCTGGGAGCTATATTGTTAGGGCTAGAACTGAAACAAACCAAATTGCTCTAAAAAAAAAAAAGCATGCAAATACCATGGCTTAGAGA
This sequence comes from Rhinatrema bivittatum, assembly GCF_901001135.1. Classification (NCBI taxonomy): domain Eukaryota; kingdom Metazoa; phylum Chordata; class Amphibia; order Gymnophiona; family Rhinatrematidae; genus Rhinatrema; species Rhinatrema bivittatum. The sequence goes on along the minus strand of NC_042616.1, from coordinate 31,110,636 downwards.
TTGCATCAAAGTGCTTCAGGTTGGCAAAACTGAAGGGGTGCTCAGCTCAGGCTCTTGACAGCAGTATTCTGAGCATGGAAATAAAAACAGAGGCCGATATTCAAAAGCTGTGATATTAAATGGCTTATCCTGCTAAATTCTAGCCAGATGAGTTAGCGGGATAAGTTGGGGGTGTTCCCGGGGCAGGAGCGGAGATAGCCGAATATATGTATCTGGCCAACTTTAGATCAGCCTAGGGCGCAGCCAGGGTTAGCTGGTTAACCTATCCTCCCATCTCCATTTGGTTTGTATAGTTACCTTCTTTAGGTACATGGGGAAACTAGGTAGGCCATGTGGTCTTTTTCTGCCACCATGTTTCTGTGATGGTTATCACCAACTCTTCCCCTTATTACTATTAGCCAGTAAAGAGTCTGGGGCTGATATTCAGCCGCACTGCGTCTACTTAAGTTATCCGGATAGACCTATCAGCAGCGCTATTATGCCTCTGAATATCCTGGTTAGGTTAGCCACACTCTCTCCACACCATGTCCTGCCTATTTCAATGCCTTCTCTTTGTTGGGAATATAATTTTATCCATCACTTCATGCCTCTGACGTCATGGACTCTGTCCTCAGAAGCTCATGCTTTAATAAATTGGTTAGTCTAGAAGGTGAAACCTGATGCCTGTCATTTCTGCTTCACCAGACTAACACGGCTCTCCTTCTGAAGATTTTTCACCAAGGGGAATAAGGCAACTTATACCATTAGAACTTTTTTTGTTTTTAGATAAAATAAAACTTCCTAAAATGCAGATTCAGACAGATAGATTAAAAGCTCCTATTAATGTGCTCCAGATACATACAAAGGGCTACTGGCAGGCTACTGGTAAGAAACAGCCCTGGACCAGATGAGTATCTTATCGATTTCTGCAAGAAACATATGCAAGACTTTATCCTCCAACTAGTTCAAAAACATCCACAAGGTTACTGGCAGGAGCCAAGTCCAGCAACCACACGAAGTCTACCCTGGCACTCCACTGAAAGGCCGACGCAATAAAGTGCGTCCAGACAAATGCGCGTTTCACGTGCACACAGCCAGCCAGCAACGCAGCATGGAGATTAGCGCGTTTAAAAAACGCATTCCAGACAGCGCCCAAGGCATACAAATTCAATGGAAATTAAGACATCAGCTATTAGTGCCCAATGCAGGAAAGGGCCCAACGCACATTTTTTTTTATGTGGGAAAATTACTCCACCTTCAGAGTTCGAGTTAAAGTTTATTTACAGTCAAGAGCTCACGAGAAACAAAATAATGTGGTCCTCTATGTTGCAGTAAATGTGCCCCTTGTAGGGTAGGGCTGTCTAGAATGATTAGTATAAGATGTAGTTAGTTGGGGTTAGAACAAAAAATAAAAAAAATGTATGCTGGGCAGTGTGGAGCGCGGATTAATGATCCGCCAAAGGATTTCTTTAAAAATAGCAGGCAATTCCTTTCGCTCAGCAGGCATTGCAGATTGCCTTAACTTCGTGTAAACGCTGCACTTTTTGTTAGGAACACACAATTCACACATCCATGCACCCGATGCAATAAACTAGATGTTCATTTCTACGCAGCGCGCCTCGTTTTATGCCGCTCCGACTTTATTCCCATTCGAATACTGCATCGGGCGAGGGGGGGGGAATAGGGTTGCGTGCCCGTTAGGAAACAGGCGCTTGTTATCGGATGCATGATTTTTTGCGCATGTCTCATTGCGTCGGCCTGCGAGAGAGCAGGATAAAGTTTAAAGCGCTCTGTGCTGTATTCAAACGTCTGAACTAAACAGTAACAGCATTCGTAACTCCTTCCCCCCCCCCCCCCCCCCCGGGGCAACCCAAGGGGACGCCATCCTCCCAACAGGTCCTTTTATCCACCCCTTTCACACTTGCTACAGGAGTCTCTCAGTATTTGGTTGCTCCACACCCAAGAACAATATCCCACAGGTCTTACGTAAGGAAACCTGTTGCTCTTCTTTCTGAGACAGAATCAAAACCTGGCTAGTCAGCAAAGCCTCCCCCTCCACATCTTACTGCTAGGTATCCTCCCTTAACTATGAAAACAGTACTCTACTTTTATTTACTGTGTTACTATGTGCCGTGTTTGTTTGGGTTTTTTTATTGCTAGGTATCCTCCCTATACTATGAAATCAGCGTACACAACATATTGCTACCATCACAGTTCCTTGTTCGTAGGCTCCCTCCCCCTCACACCCAGGCATATGTACTGCCGTTCGCTTTTTTCTTTGCAATCCTCTTTGTGCTTTTCCGAGGAAAACGTAGAATATCAAAACGGAAAGAGAAGTCTAAATGCCAGCACTGGAAGGCTAATGCAGCTACAGTTCTGATGCACAAAGACGTAGCTTGGTATCGGCCACGCTCATTTATTAAATAGAAGAGGAAGATTCTGGCCAAGGTCCTGAAACGGAAGCGCCAGGATCAGGACGGTCCATAAATAAGGCGCAAAGGTTATTTAACCAGGTACGTACAACGCAGGTTGGCAAGGGCAACAGTAGCCTTAGATACTGGTAAGGCATTTTGACAGGATGGCACAGCCATTTCTTTTGGCAGTTTTGAAGAAATAAGAACATAAGAATATAAGAAAATGCCATACTGGGTCAGACCAAGGGGCCATCAAGCCCAGCATCCTGTTTCCAACAGTGGCCAATCCAGGCCATAAGAACCTGGCAAGTATCCAAAAACTAAGTCTATTCCATGTTACCATTGCTAATGGCAGTGGCTATTCTCTAAGTGAACTTAATAGCAGGTAATGGACTTCTCCTCCAAGAACTTATCCAATCCTTTTTTAAACACAGCTATACTAACTGCACTAACCACATTCTCTGGCAACAAATTCCAGAGTTTAATTGTGCGTTGAGTAAAAAAGAACTTTCTCCGATTAGTTTTAAATGTGCCACATGCTAACTTCATGGAGTGCCCCCTAGTCTATTATCCGAAAGAGTAAATAACCAATTCACATCTACCCGTTCTAGACCTCTCATGATTTTAAACACCTCTATCATATCCCCCCTCAGTCGTCTCTTCTCCAAGCTGAAAAGTCCTAACCTCTTTAGTCTTTCCTCATAGGGGAGCTGTTCCATTCCCCTTATCATTTTGGTAGCCCTTCTCTGTACCTTCTCCATCGCAATTATATCTTTTTTGAGATGCGGCGACCAGAACTGTACACAGTATTCAAGGTGCGGTCTCACCATGGAGCGATACAGAGGCATTATGACATTTTCCGTTTTATTCACCATTCCCTTTCTAATAATTCCCAACATTCTGTTTGCTTTTTTGACTGCCGCAGCACACTGAACCAACGATTTCAATGTGTTATCCACTATGACGCCTAGATCTCTTTCTTGGGTTGTAGCACCTAATATGGAACCCAACATTGTGTAATTTTATTTTATTTAGAGATTTTTATATACCGCGGCACGTTACAAATATCACCTCGGTTTACAATGAACCATAATTCAGCAACAAGGTATTTATAGCATGGGTTATTTTTCCCTATATGCATCACCTTGCCCAATCAATTTGCTGATGGAAGCAGAGGGCTGCATATGAAACCCAGGGCTAAAAATTATGATTAATGGCACACTGACCACCTGCTCTTTGATCTGGCTATGGAGCCACTGGCTCAAGCAACAAGAGAATCGGTGAGGGCCTCTCGGATCAAGGTAAAGGGGGCCAGATTGTTCAGCTCATTTTAAGACGGCAGCAGAAGGATTTGTATATTTGAAAATAAGGGTCACTACAAACTTGAGAAGCCTCTATAAACTGAACAGTTCATTGACGATTGCTCAAATCTGGAAAAAAGTTTAAAAGAGTGGCTAAATTTACTGAAGACGGAGTATTGTTTTCCCCACTTTATGTACCTACTTCAATCTATCCCCCATTAAATTCCCCAAGTGGCGTTTAGCTTTCCAGCTTCATTTGACATTACAAGGTACCCTGTATTAGTCTAGTCTAAATACTAGGGGGGGAATGGAGGCTCCCGATTTCAAGGCATATTATCGGGCAGTACGCTTAGCCTGCTTGATGGAATTGTTTAAAGGATGCCTCTCTGCTCTTTTGTGGTTACAGTCAGAGAAAGCCCAAATGGAGGATAGACACACCCCATCTTCTCACAGAATCTCAAGACAAAATCCCACAATAGTTCATGCCATACAGGTTTGGAGAGTGTAATGTCAGCAGCTGGCTTCTTACCTATAGCAACAACCCTGCACTTTATGCCAACATATGCAAGTGGCAGCAGGGCAGGGTAAAACATTTGGGCAGCTGTGGAAGGATGAGGAATTTGTTTCATTCAAGTGGCCAAAAGAAACCTACAAGATTGGGCAAGATATGCACTGCCTTTATTTACGACTCAGGAGTGCACTGGGAAAACACCAAGACAAGAGATGGATCCCCCAGAATTCCTAGAGTTTTGTTAGCATTCAAAAACCACAAGGCAGAATAACATCAGCGATTTCTAAATGCATCACAGATACAGGTCGAAGACTGGAGTTAGTCCTGCAGCTCTTCGCAATGCAAAACTCTGAGACAGCAAGATTTAACCCACTCAGACACCTATAGTCACCAAAGCTAAGATGGTGACTATAGGTGCCACGAGGTGCAAAGGTTTTGGAGAGAGATTAAAACAGATCACTGTCTCACTGACTCGCTAGTGAAGACAAAAACAGTCAAGGAATTCAAAGGGGCATGGGATAAACACTGTGGATCCCTAAAGGCTGAAGGACGTAAATGAAGAAGAGTGCATGGGGGTAACCCGCTCGGATTACTACCCTCAACCAATAAGCCTTGACACTTTTGACGCAACTTCAACATCGCTCTCCGCTTTGATGGCAGGGGGTGGGGAAGGGGAATTGGATTTAGACAGCAACCAATACTGGTCCCGACTTTTACGGTCTGGGGTACTGATATGAAGACATAAGGGAAAAAGCACAGGACTGCTTCTACGGCCAAGTCCATAAGCAAAGCAAGACAGCATTGCCAGAATTTTCAGGAAGGCTCCTCACCCAGTAAAAATGTTGCTAGCTGTAAATTTTTACGGGTTTGACAGTTTCTTGGTTTTTGATTGTAAATACTACTACTCTTATAAGAACTGGAGATAACTGTATGGACCACCTTTACGAGAAACATGGAGGTAACATGCATGGCTCAGCAGATACTACCATAAGAAGCTTGCTGGGCAGAGTAGATGGACCATTTGGTCATTACTATGTTACTATGTATACGTTTGTTTCCTGGGCTATTGAGATGATGTTAACATCTCCTCCCGGGACTCGAGGCTTGTGAACCAGGCTATGCATGCCCAGTTTCAGAGAGAGACCCCCCAACTCCCCCGCCCAAAAAAAAAAAAATTGCACATTAGTAGGAACAGGAGCCTAACTGCATTATTTGAATCAAAATTTAAAAACAAATGGCTTATAGTCTCTCTCCAGACCTACTTTCATCACCACCAACATTGCTGCTTCCCAAACCAAACAACCTGAGCTAAGCTCGCCCAATACAAATGAGACACCAGGACAGAATCTCTCTGCCACTGAGGCTGGAGCTTGACATGTCAACCTCCCTTCTGAATTCAGAACTAAAATGCTTTGAGAAGACAAGGCGAGATGCTGTGAAGGGAAGCGGACGTGTTGCTGATCGGCTCCTTTCGGGCCTGCTTACCATCCACCCCTGGCCTGCTGAATTCTGCTGCATCGGGTGTCGCTTTGGGTGCCTTACCACCTGGTAACACATGCTGATCAGATCAGTAGTACTCTAAAGCTGGCATGTCGAGCCAGCTCATGAAAAAGGAGAAAGATAAATCCCAACCAGCAGATCCCAAAACGGCCGACGGTAAGATGGAGGTAGCGACTGAGATGGCTCAGACGGATGCGCTCATCAATGCGGTCACTGGGGCAGTTGAAAAAGCAATAGAAATTAAATTAGATGGGAAATTTGAAGAGGTTTTTGAAAAACCTGATGCACTAATCAGGTTCGTTCAAAAAACAAAACCAAAAAAAAAACCCGACCATCCGGTGTTTGATGGCTATGGTGCATCATGTGTCATACTTAAAAAAGATGGCATCCGTGGCCATGACACAGCAGAGGCTAAGACGGAGTAACGCCTGGAGGCTATAGGAAAGTAAGCTGGAGGATCTGGAAAACTGCTCGCAACAAAACCCCAATTACCCCCTCCAGCCTTCTCCCTTCCTCTAGTTGCCTTACTCCTCCTGCCCCCAGACTCCTCTCTCCCCTTACTTCTCACCCCTTCCTCTCCAGGACCTACCCTCAGGCAAGATTGGACACCCTACCCCCAACCTACCAAACTCATAAAAATGAAACAGATTAATCACAAAAGAAACTTAGCTCCTGCTTCATAAAAATACCATTACAATTAACATTTATCAGGAGTTCCACAAGAAAAGATCCAGAAAGCAGATCTGAATCAGATTCCTAAACGATACAGTTAGTCCTGCAGATCTTCGCAACTCAAAAACTGATTATAGCAAGATTTAACCCATTCGGACACCTATAGTCACCAAAGCTAAAATGGTTTGATCCAATGGGTAAACTTGCATTTCAACAGCATTAGAAAACTATTAACTGATTTACAGTGCAAATAAGAAATGCCCTCCTGAAAGGAACATAGCTGTTATGGAGTTGCAACTTACCAGGCCCAGAATGAACAGCGGGGTCTCATGGCACCCACCATCAATGATCAAACATGGAACAAACCAACTTCCAACATCCTTAGGAGACTGACATCTCCTCAATGCAGAGTACTAATCTTAGGGATACTTTCGCAGATCAGAGAGAGTTTTTTCAAGCCGAAATTCATAGTAGAGTCAGGATCTCTCGCATCCTAGGATCCCTAGTTAGATTAAGGCCTGAGCCTCCTAGTGCTCCACTGCATGCCAAGTGGAAGGTGGAATTATTTGACTTGGCCGATTTTCATTTTTCCCCACTCTTAAGCACATACCTGAGCTGATGGAAGATGCAAATTTGAGAGAGCCGCAATACAAATTCTTACAGAGAGCTTATTTGCCTCCATCCTGGCTGTATAGAGTGGGTTATCTGGAGTCAGGAATGTGCAGTAAGAGTGCACATTGGGCACTGTTTTTGGGTTTGACCCGTTATTCAGTCCTTTTGAGAGTAAATTTGTCAGTATTTATCTTTTTTGGTAGGACAGACAGTGGTTTTTGCTCCTGAAGGCATCTTCTTTGCTGTAGCATCCTCCTTCCAGATTCAGGGGAAGGGCAAACGCCTTTTGCTCTGGAAAGCATGTTTGATTGCGAAGACCATTCTCTTATGAAGAAATAAATTTCATGGCCTCATGCAAATGGAAAAATCAAACTACAACGTGGTCGTTTAAACGCAAACTTAAAATTTATTGACATTTGGCACCCTTATCTACAACTGTCTCCGAGGGCAGAAGAGGTGATTAATTATCCACAAATTTCTATATTCCAACAGGTATATTTTGCAAAATGTAAGACCCCAA